>NW_006282396.1:2936372-2945014 GCF_000327345.1 Myotis davidii
GTGGTGGAAATTAGCCATCTCTTCTTTCATTATGTAGGTATTACTATTAAAACATAATCTTTTAAGCTGAAAACGACCTTAAATATAGTCTACTCAATTACTGTATTTTAGAATGTGAAGAAATTTAGACTGGAGAGTTTACAAGGCCATGTTAGAGGTAGAACCAGAATTGGAATACTCAGCCAAATGCTATTTCTGCTTTATGATTCTGCCATTAAATGCCACAAGCCCGTTAACTTTCCTCTTTAATTCCAATAAATTTAAGGCAGACTTGGAACTGTACAGTGAATGATAAAGTTGAGCTCAGCTAATACTTCCCAGGCAAAACCACTTCCTAAGTTATTGAACTCAGTGCCAACTCATTAATAAGGCAGGGTTGTCGTTTGGACACTTCAGTAACTCTACTCTCAAATATTATGATTCTTTTCCAGCTATACTGCAAAAACTATCTGAAGCCTAAAGAACAAACCACAAAACACTCATCAAGAACATTTTGACTTTTTGCTATAAAGCAGATTTCTTAAGGCCAACTCGCTTGACATATTGAAAAATTAAATGCACAGACCACAGTTTGAGATTTTATTTTTCTTTCTAACCTTTAGATTATATACTAATGATTCTTCCCAATGAAGAGACCTACAAACTTTGCCTTCTTTTAGCATTTGTTGGAGAGAAGATGACTGTGTAGACCAGTGGTTCTCAACCTTCTTAATGCCGCGACCCTTAAATACAGTTCCTCATGTTGTGACCCAACCATAAAATTATTTTCGTTGCTACTTCATAACTGTCATGTTATACTGGGAACCAAGATTTCACAGTAATAGGAATTCAGGTTTGGATCCTGAACGCTGGGTTCAAATCCTTCTAATCATTTTGGTTAGCTGAACAAATGTTATTGTACCTCAATTTCTTCTTTAGGACATTTAGGATTAAATGTTTTCTCCCGCTCTGGTGTGTTGTGAGAATAAAATGAGACAATGTGTAAATTTATGTAGTACACTAGAGGCCCAATGCACGAAATTCATGCAGGGGTCTTGGCCCCGGCCCCTGCCCACTGCAGCTGCGGCCAGGGGGCCTCGGCCGTCTCTGCCATGGCCCCCACCTGCTGCGGCTTTGTCCAGAAGAAAGGACGTCCGGAAGGATGTCTGGTCTAATTAGCATATTACACTTTTATTATTATAGATTATCTGATGCAGTATGGGAACACAAATGTATACGCATTTATACTTATAAGCTGTTTGGCCTTGGGCAAAACACTAAAATTTGAATGAGGATAATAACGGTACCTTCATCAAAAGGTTACTATGAGGATTGAATTATAACAACAGTATGTATTTAATAAATGTTAAGTTCTTATCATTATTATCATTCTAATTTTACAACTATCTTTGATACATTAATTAGGGCCTATTTATAGAAATACTATCATTTCCAGAGAGAAATGCAATATGCATTTTGACATAGTTCCATAAGAATTTATATCACACAAAATGTATAAATTGACACTACAATTATCTTTACCTTCATTATTGAAACTTGAGTTAGAGGATTAAAACAAGTTTAAATTTAAACTTTAAAAATATCAATTTTCTCAGAATTTAATAAGAAAACTATTTGCTTTTTTAAAAGATCCTAGGGTGTCTTAAATTTAGTTTAGTGAGTGACTTACAACACAGCTCTAGGAAAACCATTGATTCTTTTTCACCTAATTTACTGATTGTTGCAATTTCTTGTTACACTATTTATTTGGGGGGTCTGTCATTTATATTCCTAATATTTCCACAGGTAAACTATTTTCTTGGCCTGTAATTTATCCTTTCAAAAAATTGTCTTTACTCTTCAATCCTCATTATAAGAGGACACCACTGACTTCATTATGATAGCTTTCCCAAGGCCATTTTTAAAACCAAGAAAAGACTGATTCATTATCTAATGGCATTTCTTAAAACTGGAGTTGTTAATAGTTTCTATCATTAACCAAACTAACATCAATTTAGAAGACATATTATTATGTCAAAGTAATCCATTTGAAAAAGGTGAAACTAATGCTAACAATTTGATCAAATTAAACAAAAATGGCTTTTAACTGAAAATAAGTTAAATGAGAAAGAGTAGACATAATTTGGCTTAATGTGTAAATGTTATATGTCTATAAACACTAAATCTTGTACAAGTGAAATCTTACAAAATTTAGTGTTGGATAAAGAAAAAGAAAATCCTAGATGTTTCTTTTAAATATAATTGGGTTGGAAATAACTTGGTTATAAATAAATTAGGAGAAGTAATGAAACTGCCTTAAGTGTTTGAAGTAATTAAGACACTGAATCATGTATTTTCATTTACTTAAAACTAAATAATTGTTCAGCCATTGAAATAGTATATACTTCTAGCTTTTCATGTGCATAATAACCTCCTCCCCCTCCTTTTTTTTTTTTTCACTACAGGAAATGGACTTTTTTCTACTGCCTAAAGTCTATACAGAAAATTAATCCAGAGCTTCTTATTATACCAGAATTGACAGATTTGTTGAAATAACACTAAAATTCTATTTTAATCATTGGACTTTACAGCATTGGAAAAGCTAGACCTTTTTCTGAGGTATCTCTCTCCAGAAGGTAGAGAGGTACTGCTGATATTCTTGGTCCCTAAAAGTGAGAAAGTGCTGGCTGTCTCTCAAACCACTGGATTTTTATTTCTTCCTGTCTTCCAAATGTGGTTCTTTGTATATTCAGTAAGATGACATTGCTCCTGCTCTTTAAAAAACCCCTCCATGACCAAAGGGAACGAGAGTGCTCAACAGGGATGACTGTGGCTTCAGGGACTCTTTTAAATATATTTTTATTTATTTCAGAGAAGAAAGAAGAGGGAGCGAGAGGTAGAAATATCAATAATGAGAGAGAATCACTGATTGGCTGCCACCTGCACCCCCCACCCTGGGGATCGAGCCCACAACCCTGGCATGTGCCCTGACCAGGAATCGAGCTTTAACCACCTGGTTCATAGGTCGACGGATAACCACTGAACCACACCACCGAGCCATGCTCTAAATTGAGTCTAAATTGAGAAGTAGATACGAAACAAAAGTTTTTACATTATATTTAACTGAATTGTGATAACTTATTAAAGGCTCCGAGTCTTCTATGGAAGAGTTATAATGAGAAGGCCTCCTCAGGATGGTCAGAAAAATGCTCTCTGAATATGTGAAGTTTAAGATTTGACAAATGCATTGACTTTAACTTGCTGAATGAGTAATTGTGATATGTAAATTTGAACAGCAGTTAAAAACATAATGATTCAAATCTTATAAATAGCTTTATATTCTTTTTTAAAATATGTTTTTATTGATTTTAGAGAGAGCAGAAGGGAGAGGGACAGAAAGAGAAACATTCATGTGATCAATTGATTGCCTCCAGCATGTACCCTGACCGGGAATTGAATGACATTTTGATGCGTGGGATGACACTCCTACCAACTGAGCCACATAGGCCAGGCCTAGCTTTATTTTATTTTTTTGTAGTTTTATAGGAATATTTTGCTAGTTTTTATTGCAACTAAGAAATATATATTTCATATATGCATATAAATTTCAGCAATTCTTTTTTATTTTAACTTCAGTTTGTTTTATTTGAAATTTAAGCACAGGAAGTTTAAAATACTTCTTTTTTTAATTTATTTTTTATTGCTTAAAATATTACAAAGGGTATTACATATGTGTCCTTTTTTTCCCTCCGCCCTTGACAGTCCCCTGGCCTCTCCTATCCCCCAGTGTCTTATGTCCATTGGTTATGCTTATATGCATGCATACAAGTCCTTTGGTTGATCTCTTACCCCCCTACCTCCCCGGCCTTCCCACCCTCCCCGGCCTTCCCGCGGCAGTTTGACAATCTATTTGAGGCAGCTCTGTCTCTGTATCTATTATTGTTCAAAAGTTTATAATGGTCTCTATTATCCATGAATGAGTGAGATCATGTGGTATTTTTCATTCATTGACTGGCTTATTTCACTTAGCATAATGCTCTCCAGTTCCATTCTTAAAAATATCTATGAAATTATGATTCCACCGTGGTATAATTATGTCAGTGTAAAGACCTACCAATTTCTCTCTTTGGTGATTCGGCAATTTCTACCTCTATTCCTGTATCTACACTATATCCATATCTGCAAAAAGAAATATCCAGAAAAATATTCACTTGATATAAAAGGATTTTTTTTTCTTCAAATGGTGGAAAAATTAGATAGTAATATTTTTAATTATTTAAAGTATTTCTTATATTTCTTTTCAAATAGAAGCCATTATTTAAAGTAAATATCTTGCTGAATTTTTAATATTTATTTAAATATAAATTATTTAAACCTTATATAACTTAGAGTATCCATTAATACAAATAAAAATTTCTCCATATTTTTTATAAATCATAATGTTCCTAAAATAAAAAAAAAATCTAATAATCTGAGACACAGGACAAATCACATAAAACATGTTTCTGAATATAGAAGCCAATATATATATATGTATATATATATATATTCAATATTTGGCATCCAATTCTGGAAAAAATATTTTTATAAAGAACACAAGAGAAAAATAAAATTTATACTGGAAATGAAGCTTATCAGAGAAACTATTAAGAAATTGATTAGCATAATCAAATTTTAAATTCTGCTATACATTACATTTTTATTATTTTTTGTAAAAATAAATTTTTCTTAGTTATTACCCTTGGTGTAGAGACTATAGAATAACAGTTTTTCACAGAGAGGATTTTACTAATACTTTCTTTGTAGAATCTGAAAGATATCCAATTATAATCATGTTATTTAAATTGTCCCTAGTCCCTGTTCACTGAAGAAATTCCAAGAAAGCTGTGTTAAAACTTTATGTCATGATATGCTCTGAAGAATTGAGACTTTTCTGTGGCTTCAATTTAATCAATTTTTAAAACATACATGATCATGCCGAAACCGGTTTGGCTCAGTGGATAGAGCATCGGCCTGCGGACTGGGGGGTCCCGGGTTCGATTCCGGTCAAGGACATGTACCTGGGTTGCGGGCACATCCCCAGTAGGAGATGTGCAGGAGGCAGCTGATCGATGTTTCTCTCTCATCGATGTTTCTAACTCTCTATCTCTCTCCCTTCCTCTCTGTAAGAAATCAATAAAATATATTAAAAAAAAAAAACACATGATCATTGAGGAAATAAAAGTATGTTTTCTTTCAGTAAGGTTTGAAGTGAACCTATTTACTTGACAGTAATTACATTAGTCATATCTACTTTTGTCTCCTTATATTTTTTGTTCATGTAACAAGTATTTATAGAGTACATAGTAAGCATTCAGTGCTTTTCTAGTCTCTAGAAATTAAATTATGTACATTGTATATGGCACCTACCTAAAATTCCATAAGAAGGAGATTTTGAAGACAATGCATTCTATAAAGGTAAGTACAAGGGGTTAAGGAGCATGTAAGAGAGGGATGGGGCCTGGTCTCAACTGGGGGTGAAAGAATCCTTTATTTTGGAAGTAATGGCTAATTTAACTTGAAAAATGGGTAGGATCACCTAAATAAAGGTCCAGCTGGTGTAGCGAGGAGGTTAGTAGGAAAAGACATAGTTCTAAGCAGAGGGAACAGCATGATCAAAGAAAGTATAGAAAAGACGCAAGACACTTGTGAGGATCTAAAGAAGGCAAGGAGAACTCCAGATTGAGGTGAGATGATGCTGGAGGGATTCGCATGAAGCAGATCACAGGAAACGTGCAGACCAGGTTAAAAATGTTAACTCTTCTCAGAAAAAAAATGGTTTATCTAACAGTATTTTTCATATAAAAATGCAAAGTGACTTAAACAATAAAAATTAATTTCTTGATTATAATTTGTTTTTCAGGCTGTGGAATAGAGTTTGTTCTTTGATTTTTGAAAATCCTCCACCCCGCCACATGCCCAGGCCACCCTTACAGCTCCTTCGGTTCTGTCATCAGGCTGGCTCGCATGGTGGGGACAAGATACTTGCTAATGGAATCCGCTCAGCATGGTTTCACAGTCGCATCTGAGAGAGAAAAACTACAACCATGTCTTAAAGTCACCCAATTCTTCTATTTCTATCATTTTCTCTTCCATTAGCTTGGACTTTGTATATTCTGATATTTTATATGGTAGTTAATAATGATGGGGGAAAATAACAGTTCCATAAGGATATTTTTATCATGGAATGTGAGCATTTCATTAAAATTACCAATATTCTCCAAGTTTTCTTATTGATGTCTCTCTGTACATATATCTAATTGTGTTTAATATATTCAAATGATCTCAAAGTTTATTATGGTTTAAACCTAATATCAATAAATTATATTACTTTGTTCTCTTTTTGCGTTAGCAATGAAGTAAAAACAATGATGAATCCATATTTTATCAAATTTAAGCAGACACATAAACTTATTTTTTTCTTATGTAATTTGAGGAAAACAATACATTTTATTATCTATTACTCAAAGCATGTTCCTATTTTTTTATTTAAATGCTTATTTCTTGAGACTTGGCCTTATATACCATGACTTTTTTTAAAATTTGTATTGGTTTTCTCAGTTAGTTGGAATACTTTGAGGGCTGTTTGGTTTTACAGAGAGGACAGACAAGTTATTTATGTTTTGAGGCTTGACTATCTGAAAATTTTATGTGGCTGCTTACATACATAAATGATAATATGGCAAGTTGTGAAATTCTGGAGTCACAATTTTTTTTTTCAAAAATTTGCTGATGGTCCATTACTTTTTAGTTCCTAATATTCCAAAAGAGAAATGTGATTCTAATTCTTATAGGTAAAGCCGGGGTAAAGATCAGGTTACATGTCAAGATTTCTCCCATTTATTTTGTTTAAAGTCACCTTCTTCTCAAGAAGATTAATTACAGCTCAGCCATGATAAACCTTCTACAACCTGTTTCTGTCTACAACAAATAATTTCTAAAAGTCATTGTCATTGGATGACACTGTCATCTGGCTTCCATCCCATATGAATTTTTTTTATCTGTCTTCACATTTCTCAAGTAAAAACTGAAACTGAGGTAACAATCAGAAATGTATCATCAAGTGTTTTTTTTATTAGAAAGTTTCAATAATATTTTTACATTAAATTCAGTACTAAATACTTAGAATTATTTCTTATAGAAATGTTTGAATAAAAGACAGATAACTGTAATTTTAAACCTAATTCAGTAGAAGTGATTCTGCAATCGACTAAATAAATGTGACTATCATGGAAAATCATCTGTTGTTCAAAAATTATAAGTATTATTAAAGGCAATAATAGGTTCTTTATAATTTTCTTCATTTTTTTAATTATTATTTGTAAACTAGGCTTTTAATAGAAGAGGGCTTGATGTCATTTTCTTTAACAAGAGTCACTAACTGGGAAATCCATTTGATTGATTTGGGTTAAATCTAAGAAAGTAAGATAAGCAGCTATCTGGAGTACAATCTTCTTTTTTTCTTTATACAAAGAACTATAAATCTATTTTTGCACACCCTTGTATAATAAAGAAATGAAACACTACCTTGAAGAGATACCTACATTCCCATGTTCATTTCATCAGCATTCACTATAGCCAAGACATGAAAACGACCTGTCAATAGATGAAGACAGTGATATATGAAACACGGAAATTGAACTGGAACACGTGGTGTTCCCCTGGGCAGGATGCAAAAGTGGCTTCCTGGGTTCTTGTCCACGTGGATTTGAAGAATGAAGCCACAGCCAAAAGGTGGTATAGGAAAAGGTGGAAATGTATTGGGTCAAGGAGCACAGACTCCCACGTGGGGAGGGGGAGATTGTCCCACTGAGTCCTTTTTTCTAAGGTTTATAAAGGCAGCAGCCTCATGAGCAGCCCAGCCCCATCCGAGGAGCAGCAGTTGTGCGACGGCCTGCCCTGGCCAGCCAGAGGAGCCACCACTGATGCAAGCAGTGCCCACCAGAGGAGCCACCGCCGCCCAATGAGCCACCCAAGGAGCAGCCCCTGCATGACATGACATCCTTTGGTGAGAGCAAAAATTGGGAGACAAAGAAACCCCCAAAGGAAAGAAAATGAGGATCTCCAGAAAAGCATTGTAGAAGGTCCCTTCCAGCTTTAACACTTAGTTTTATCTGGTAATGAAAATCCTATAATTAAGGGGAGAATGCCAGTACTTCTCTATACTTCGGGAATTCTGAATATTGCATTGGGTCCCTTGGAGAGATGGGTGTATAAGATTAACTTGAAGAATCTGTGAAGAGGAAAAGACAACATTTAACTAGCCTCACACCTGTGACTTACAACTGGGTCATAGGTAAAATAGATCTATGCTGTTTTCTGCCATGTAATGAAATTGTTCTGCTTCCAACATAAAAAAATTATTACTACAAAGCAGAAATGAAAATCTCTTCCTATGTAAAATATGTTTCTCCCTGCACTGAGCAAGACACTTCCCACCAGCATTTAAAATCCACTGAGGTCGCCGAAACCGGTTTGGCTCAGTGGATAGAGCGTCAGCTTGCGGATTGAAAGGTCCCAGGTTCGATTCCGGTCAAGGGCATGTACCTGGGCTGCGGGCACATCCCCAGTGGGAGATGTGCAGGAGGCAGCTGATCGATGTTTCTCTCTCATCGATGTTTCTA
>NW_006282396.1:2945071-2948700 GCF_000327345.1 Myotis davidii
TGTGCATGGAACTGCAGATAGCACACTGATAATTGTGATTAACATTCAAGGAGCTCCCAGCACTTTCATTTATTCCTGACCCCAAAAGATGGGGATAGAATGTTTTTTAGAGTCTATGTCATAGACTTTTTTAAAGCATACTTCATAGACATTTTTAGAGTATACTTCATATACGTCCATGAAGTATACTCTAAACTTGTGTAAACGTTAAACATGTGTTTACTCTAAGCATGTGTATAATTTAAACATGTGTGAAGATATCAATTCTTTTTTGGATGAACAGTCAGACCTGTATATTTTGTATTGCATAGTATTTCCATATTGGCTCATGTTTCACTTTTACGTGGTTCAGCTTAAGTATTATTGCATCTGAAAGCCCTTTCTTTGCCAATTAATCAGGCAGGCCTTTTCCTTGACCACCAGAGTGGGTTGAATGTTGGTCTCCTCAAAGGATATGACAATGTCATAATCCCCGGAAACTGAATGTGACCTTATTTAGAAAAAAGTCTTTACAAATGTAATTAAGTTAAAGATATTGAGATGACATCATCTGGTTACGCAGATGAACCCAATGGCAAGTTCACTTATAAGAGACAGAAGAGGAGAGGCCATGTGAAGGTGGAGAGAGAGATCGGAGTTATACAATGACAATCATCGGACACATGGAGCCACAGGAAACTGGAAGAGGCTAGAAAAGATTATCTCCTAGGGCTTTTACAGGGAGCACAGCATTGCCCACACCTGAATTTAAGACTTGACCTTGCCTTAGTTGGTTTGGCTCAGTGGGTAGAGGGTCAGCCTACAGACGGAGGGGCCCCGGGTTCGATTCCAGGGCACATATCTTGGTTTAATTGCAGGCTCCTCCCTGGCCCTGGTAGGGGTGCATGCAGGAGGCAACCAACCAATCAATGTGTTTTTCTCACATTGATATTTCCCTCCCTCTTCCACTCTCTCTAAAAACCAATGGAAAAATATTCTTGGATGAGTGCTAAATACATATATTTGATCTCCAGAACTCTTTAAGGATAACTTTTTGTTGTTTAAAGCCACCAAGTTATGGTAATTATTATAGGAGCCCCAGAAAACCAATAAAACCATCCTATCTAAACTAACACTTTCTATTGTCTCATCTCCTTTATTTTTCTCTTTAAGGCTTATCACTACATAATATTTAATTTTATATCCTATATTTGTTTGTTACATGCTTTATTTCCCTCCCCAGCTCCAAGGGGGCAGGGGCATTGCTTATTCACTTTTGTATCCCTAGTGCTTCAACACTGCTAACACAGAGCAATGATTCTTAATTTGAATATAGAAAGACCAAAGGAAGAAGAAAAAGAAAAGAAGGAAAGAGAGAAAAAAGGAAGAAGGGAGTAAGCAAAAAAGGGAGAGGGAAGCAAATAAGGAAAAAGGGAAGGAAAGGAGGGAGGGAGAGAGGAAGGGAGGGAGGAAGGAAGGAAAGGAGGGAGGGAGAGCAAAGGGAAGGGGGGAAGGGAAGGGAAAGGAAGGGAAGGAAAAACACATAATGAAAAGATTTGTACCCAATCTTTACAGTCTACATTTGGAAGTCTATAAGAAACAGAAAACAGAGCTCCAGATGGCAGCCCACTGAACCCCTTAAAGCAGGACCAACTGGGAACCGGGCTGCTTGGATTTGTCTGTCACAATGATTGCAGCAAGGACAGACATGGGCCAGTAATTCTTGGGCACAATCAGCAATATCAACCCCAGCTGCTCAGCGGACACCAGTATTCAGTTGTTTTCCTCCCTGCTTCCAGATCACACAGCAGGATGGTGTAACAACATCTGCTTTTCCAGTGTCTCTCTATTATCCTTGTCATTCACACGGCCATGCTGACAGAGTCACTGCTCAGGAGCAGGTCTCAGGTGGGCTTTTCCGTTTACAGGGCTGCGTGCAAACAACTCATATCAGCGACACCATTTTTCAAACTGAGTTCTCTGCTCTGCAGAGGATCATGGACAAGGGACACGGAAGTTCAATGGCGATGTGAAGTGGCTATATTCAGCAAACACTCCCCATAGCCCACCTCCCCAACTACAAAGTCTGTATTCTAGGCTGTGCCATAGCTCAGTACAGACTGCAAGCTTTGAATTGACCTAAGCGACCGAAATAACATCTTTCTTTCCAAATCCAAAGGGTTTATTTATAAGTGAATTTTTCTGATTGAAAAATTGGTAATCATTTAAAATTAAGAGGTCATAAAATTGAGGATGCAGCCCCAATGGCCCTGTTGCTTTCTTTCAATTGCTGACTCCAAAATTTAATAGTTTTAGGTTGAGACGTATGTTCACCACACACTACGTAAGTTTGGTGATTTCCATTTTTGTATTATTTTTTATTTATTAGCATTCATTTAAAGCTACCTTTAAAACATGTATTAAACTTGGAATTAAGAAAATTCATTTTCTATTTTAATGCTGAATAATATTTCATTGTATATATTTATCATTTGCAATAACATGGATGAACTTGGGGACATTAGGCTAAGTGAAATAATCCAAACAGAAAGAAAAATATACCCCACATGATCTCACTTATATATGGAATCTAAAGAACTAAAATACATAGAGGCAGGGAGTAGAATGGTGATGACTAGGGGCAGAGAAGTAAAAGAAATGGGAAATGTTGGTCAAAGGGTTGACAGCTGCAGTAATATAGGATGAATAGGCCTATAGATATAATGTGCAGCGTAATGACCATAGCCAGCATTTGGATATGGTAATTGCTAAGAAAGGAGATTTCAGGTGGTCTTACTGGAAAAAATGTAACTATATGAAGAAATAGATATGTTAATTAGTAGTTTCATGGTAGAAATCATTTCACTATGGATATATATATATATATATATAGAGAGAGAGAGAGAGAGAGAGAGAGAGAGAGTATAGATATCATGTTATATAATCTAAATACATAAAATTTATTTAAAATTTTATTTTCAAAATATTTAATAATTTAATATATGTTTTTGGTTAAATCTATTGAAGTGACATTGCTTAATAAAATTATATAGTTTCAAGTGTATAATTTTACAATGCATCCTCTGTATATTGCATTGTGTGTTTACCACCAAAAGTCAAATCTTCCATCACCATATATTTGACCCCTTTATCTTTTACTATCTGCCACCCCCTTCTCTCTGGTAACCACCATATTATTGCCTGTGTCTATGAGCTTTGTTTGTTTTCTTATTTGTTTGTTTATTGCTTTCAGTTTTATATTCCACATATGAGTGAAATCATATTGTTCTTGACTTTTCCTGCTTGACTGATTTTGCTTAACATAATATCCTCAAGATCCATCCCTGTTGCTGTAAATAGCAATATTTCATTTTTTGTTATGGCTGAGTAGTAACCCATAGTATATATTTACTACATCTTCTTTATCCAGTCATCTATTGAAGCTGTTTCTATGTCTTAGCCACCACAAATAATCCTGCAATGAACATAGTAGTGCATGTATTTTTGCAAATAAAATTTTTTAATGCTTTTCATGTAGATACCTAAAAGAAGGTTTGCTAGGTAATATGACAACAATAATTTTATTTTGTTTTTATTATTTATTTACTTATTTTAAATTTTTATCTTTATTGTTTAAAGTATTGCAGATG
>NW_006282396.1:2949382-2960532 GCF_000327345.1 Myotis davidii
GGATGTGCTGCTATGAATGTAGGGTTGCATACATTCTTTCTGATTGGTGTTTTGGGTTTCTTAGGATATATTTCTAGAAGTGAGATCACTGGGTCAAATGGAGGTTCCATATTTAATTTTTTGAGGAAATTCCATACTGTTTTCATAGTGGCTGCACCAGTCTGCATTCCCACCAGCAGTGTACTAGGATTCCCTTTTCTCCACATCCTCACCAGCCCTTGTCATTTGTTGATTTGTTGGTAGTAGCCATACTGATAGGTGTGAGGTAATACCTCATTATTGTTTTTATTTGCATCTCTCTGATGCTCAGTGACTTTGACATTTTTTCATAAGTCTCTTTGCCTTCTGTATGTCCTCTTTGGAGAACTATTTAGGTCCTTTGCCCATTTTTTTTATTGGATTATTTGTCTTCCTTTTGTTAAGTTGTATAAGTTCTTTATATATTTTTATATTAACCCTTTATCAGATGTATCATTGCCAAATATGTTCTACCACTCCCTTTTCATTTTGTTGACAGTTTATTTTGCAGTGCAGAAGTTTTTTATTTTGTAATAGTCCCATTTGTCTATTTTCTCTTTAGTTTCCCTTGACCTCATTGATTGGTAGAATTAACACCATTAAAATGTCTATACAACCCAAAGCAATCTATAGATTCAATGCAATTCCTATTAAAATACCAGTGGCATATTTCACAAATCTAGAACAAATACTCCAAAAATCTATATAGAACCAAAAAAGACCCCAAATATCTGCAGCAATTTGAGAAAGAAACAAAGTTGGAGGGATCACAATACCAGATATCAAGTTATACTACAAAATCAGCATAATGAAAACAGCTTGGTAATGGCACAAGAACAGGCATACAGATCAATAAAACAAAACAGATAATCCAGAAATCAACCCAGGCCATTATCCTCAATTAATATTTGACAAAGGAGGCAAGCACATAATATGGAGTAAATGGAACCTCTTCAATTAATAGTGTTGAGAAAATTGGACAGGTACATGCAAAAAAAAAATGAAACTAGACCACCAACTTACAACATACACAAGTATACTATTAATGTTTTTAGGAACCTCCATACTGTTTTCCATAATGGCTATAACAGTTTACATTCTAACCAGCAGTAAATGAGGGTTCCTGTTGCTCCACAGCCTCTCCAATACTTTCTATTACTTGTCTTATTAATTATAGACATTTTTAAAAATATATTTTATTGATTTTTTACAGAGAGGAAGGGAGAGGGATAGAGAGCCAGAAACATTGATGAGAGAGAAACATCGATCAGCTGCCTCCTGCACACCCCCCACTGGGGATGTGCCCACAACCAAGGTACATGCCCTTGACCGGAATCGAACCCGGGACCCCTGAGTCCGAAGGCCGACGCTCTATCCACTGAGACAAACCGGTCAGGGCTGATTATAGACATTTTAATAGTTGTAAGGTGGTGTCTCATACAAATGGCCAACAGCTATATGAAAATATGCTCAACTTCACTAGGTATTAGGAAAGTGCAAATCAAAACTACAATATCATATATTTTTTAACTTTTACTTTCCCATTACAATTTACATTCAATATTATTTTTATATTAGTTTCAGATGCACAATATAGTGGTTAGAAAAACATATACTTTATGAAGTGATCCCCCTGATATTTCTAGGACTCACCTGGCAGTCAACATACATACATATTACAATATGTTGGCTATATCCCCTATGCTGTAGTTTTCATCCATGTGACTATTTTCACTCTATGCCCATTGTGGCATTATTGACAATATCCAGGATATGGAAGCAACATAAGTCCCATTAATAGATGAGTGGATAAAGAATGTCATATATATATCTACAATAGACTATTACTTGGCCATAAAAAAAGAATGAAATCTTTCCATTTGCAACAACATGGATAGATGTACAGGGTATTTTACTAAGTAAAATAATTTATTATATTTTCTAATGATTTTCACAGGTCTAATGGTTCATATTTTCTCTATAATCCATTTTATTTTGATATGTGGCAGAATCATGTTGGAAAAAATTTATTGTCTGTAGGCTAATTGATAACATGCCTATAAAGTGTTTACTGGGTTGTTGAAATCTTAGGTACCAAAATAAATGTCAATATTTTTTCTTTCTTGTTAGTATGTGAAAAAAAATCTATCAAAATTCTTTAAAGCTTGTCAATTATTAAAAATGCTCATGTGCAATAATTATTGCTAATGGAATATATATTAAAATATAAAATCTTTATTTGACTAAAATATACCTTTTCTTGGTTCATATTACATATTTATTCTGCCTAAGTAATGTTCTAATCGTAATTATATACAAATGTGTATCCACAAAATATAAATGTATTGTGTTTGCTTGAAAATGTTCAAAGGTTTTGTTATGGGGTTTTTTCCTTAAACTGTTTATTGGTTAACTATACTACAGCTTCATTTTCTCCATCTCACATAGCATATGCAAGAGAAGTGCCAAGTCATAGCACCTGGAGTTTTATTGATTGCTTATATTCACAATTGGCTCAATCAAGGGGATGTAGAGGATGAAAAATGACAAAAAGAGTGATAAACAATCAAACAGCCAAAAACCATCATTAGCCCCATCTCTTCCTGTTGACTGAAGATCTTACTTTAGCTAATGAGGATACAGATTAATGATACACAAACAGCTCATCCTTTGTCATTTGTCCAACTAAATTTGGAGGGAAAAAGCCTACCTAATTATAAAACCTGATGGCAATACATAAGTCTTTGGCCAATTATTTCTAAGCATCTTTTAAAAATCTCAGCTGTCTAGAACCCAGATGAAATGGGAGTGGGGGCAAAATAACATAGCACCCTAAGGCCTTCATTTTAATGAGGACCTAAAAACCTGGGCATCTCTGATCAACCTGATATGTGATCTGAAAAACTAAACATTAGTATCTGCATGGATGTCATACTTACAAATCTCTTATGAGTCCTTTAGGCACCTCAAGGTCGACATAGCTACAATGCTTTGCATTTGGGGTATGATTATGAACCTTTTCTGCTATGAAAACTATTTTCTTGCCTGTTGGTGTGGCTAAGTTGGTTGGGCATCGTCCCATGCACCAAGAGGCCACAGGTTTGATTCCCAGTCAGGGCACCTGCCCAGGTTGTGGGCTCAACCTCCAGTAGGGGGTATGCAAGAGGCAATGGACAGATGTTTCTCTCTCATCAATGTTTCTATCTCACTCTCCTTCTACCTTCCTCTTTCTAAAAAAAGAAAAAAATCCATCAAAGAACATATTAAAACCTATTTTTTTCTTAGTGCTTATAGTAGTTGCTTCTATGAAATAATACTAAAAGTCTTCTTTAAAAACACCTTTTGAAGGTCATCTTAACATTTTAAGAATCGTCCTTTTTGCAAATAAGAAAGCAAAGCGCACACATGCACACAATACTCATTCATACAATCCTTTGCTGAGGTTACTTATATAGCAAAGGAAAAAGTTAAAGAATAAAACCAAATTGTCTCGATCCTGCCCATTTCTTCTCACCTCTACTAAGTGAGATGAGAGCCCAAAGCCTTTCTCAATCTGGCTGCAGCTGTCTTTCCCCGACCAGCAAACTCTCTCCATGCATCCAATCCTGCTGGCATGCAGATTTACCACTCTTACCCTTTCTCCCCTTCCCTGTTTGCCAAGGAGCTGATTGTATAAAATACATCACCATACCCTTTG
Source organism: Myotis davidii (assembly GCF_000327345.1). Lineage (NCBI taxonomy): Eukaryota > Metazoa > Chordata > Mammalia > Chiroptera > Vespertilionidae > Myotis > Myotis davidii. Next base: position 2,953,098 of record NW_006282396.1, read on the forward strand.
TTTTCTAATTGGATACAGCTAACTAGAGGACGCAACACTAAATCAAAGGTAGGCAGTGATAAAAGTCGGGACATTTATTCTGCACTCTGCGCACACACCCACCTCTGCCCCCTCCTAGACTACCGTTTGTCTGCTGTATTCATCTTGTTCTTTAACCCAGGGCCTCGGGTGCTGTGGAGAGTTCCTTTTCTATGTCTACCATGTTGATGAATTCCAGTCTCATTCTTCTTTTGCCCCTTTAGGCTCCCACTGTTGCTAGCCCCTCAATGCCTCACCATTCTGTTCTGTTTCTCCAAATCTATCTCACATCTTCAAAAATCGTTGTTTTACTAATTCCTACTCAGTTAATTATTTTCAGGTATTTCTTAGTTCATTCTTAATTCACTGAATGTGCCTTGTTTCCTGCTAGGAAGTTGACCTATAGGCTGCTTTCAGAAGTTCATTACATCTGTCCTTGGACATCATTTTGTTCATTCCTATTATGACATCTTTTAGAAGCTAGTTTAATTATATATACATGTGTAATACATATATGTATGTACACCCTGAGTTCCTTGATGGTAGAAATCATGCCTCAATCATCAATATAACCTTACAAACTTATACAGTGCCTACTAAATAAATGTTTTTGTGAATGAATGAGTGCACACATTTATAACTCCATTCCATGGGAGCCTATTTCAGCTAAAAAAAAAAGTCACATCAAAAGCTTTATTTATCCGAGACTGTTGCTTGGTTTAAAATAACAGGATCATCACTGTGTGATACAAGTGACAAAAAGTCCAGAGGAAAGCAGCTTGATACCAGCATCTGGTAGCATTAAAACAGAAATCAGTGCCCCAGGCACCTAAGCCAGTATCTGGGAAAGGCTCCTAAAAGGAAGAGATTAATGCCAGCATGTAATAATACATATAACCATTCTACAGGCTGTGAGAGGGGTTTATCCTGCATTATGTTCCAGTAAACACCAAAATAATTGATATGTATCTTCCACTTGTCATCTTCATGGTTAAGCAATATAGAGGACCTCTGTCTTGTTCAGAGGTTCCTGAGAAGTGTGGGACTTCCTTGCAAAAAAAAGGAGGGACATAGCAAAAGATTCAGAATGGATGCAAGATAGATCCTAATACTGCGTATTCCCCGTCAGGCAGGTGCACAAAAGGACAGGTCAGTTCAAGTGCTACCAATTGATCCAATTTATTAAATAGGTATCAGGTTTATCCCAATGTGCTTCAAGTCACCTGAAATGTTCTGAAAATCTTGCAACTGCTGACAAGTTTCAGATGCTAACAATGATGTGCTAATGTAGGGAACTGAGAATTGCTTCATTTCTCATTCAGTTGAAATTATAGGCTGTAGCTCCTCTGGGCAGTCATGGTCAATGGCAGAAATGAGATCTTTCATAAGGAGTGAGGCTTGTGCGTTACAGACATTCCCCTGCAATCGCGGTAAGACAGTGGATAGCAGCCTAACTGGGCAGTGTCAAAATTATCCTGGATTGATCATCAGCAGTATTAAACATGCAATTTAAACATGATTTAAGTATGTAATTTACCTGAAGATCACCCACATGTCATTCACTTTTCCTTCAGTTTTGCTTTGAATAGAGTAGACCCCTCTCTCTCAGATAACGGGGAAGTTCAGCTTATCTTTATCTTTAATAGTGAGCTTTATTAGTCTAAAGCTGAATTCTCAGCTAGGGACAGTTTACCTTCAGGGACATTTAGCAATGTCAAAAGACATTTTGGATTTTCACATTATGGAGAGGGCATGGTATTTATGGGTAGCATCCAGAGGTGCTGCTAAACTTTTTAGCATGCGCAAGGCAGTTCCACATTAATATATATATTTACTAAAACCCAAATACATATATAAATTTACACATATATATCCATATCCATATAGTCCCAAATGGCAATAGTGTAAAAGTTGAGAAACCCTAGTCTAAAGGGAGTCCTGCCTTTATTGATAGCTTTTGGTTTAGGAACGAGCCTATGACCAAATTCTGGCCAATGGCTTAAGAGGAAAAGTTGAGTAATCACAATTTGGATGTTCAAAAGAACTTAAATTATATAGCAAAGGAAGATATTTCATGCTGAAGCTTCAAGAATTGGATCTAAGTTAGAGTAGAACCCCTAAGTGAGATGTCTTGAGATTAAGCTAGGAGCAAAAGGAAAAATGGAATAGGGACTTTTTTCATAAGGCAGTTATTCATTCTATTGTACAGTTGTGGTCATTTCCAGCCAGAGAACTGGCAACTACAGTGATTATTTATTCAGCACCAATTGCTCCCTATTGTTCCTTGTTAACAGAACTCGTTATTTCCAGACCTAGGGTTGATCTAAGCCAATAATGGTGGATACAGTACCTATTCCAGGAACATGATTCCCAATCTCTCTTATAGTTAGGGATGGCCATGTGACACAGTTCTGACCACTTTGGAAAACATGAGCCTTTTCTCGAAATACTCCCTTTCTTCCCACTTGGGATCCTGATATGAGAACATACTGTCTGGATAGGCAGCCTCCATCGTGGACCCGAGGGCAGAAAACAGTAGTACAGAGAGATAGAAATTAAGATTCTTGGGCTTTGATCTTATGATGAAACCACCTATTTTGAGACTTCTTGTAAAGTAAACAAAAAGGTAGCCTGCTTAATATAGAAGGGCCCAGAGGTAGCATCAGAAACATTCACTGAAACCCATTCCATTGTTTTAAGATGGGTGACTGGCAACAGCAGCAGAGATTTAAGATGCCTCTGGGGGTGTAGAGTGGAGTCAGCTATTCCCAAACTACAAGGAGAGAAATCAGGGGCATTTTCTCCATAAAACATTAGACTGAGACGGGCCTGGCAAACCAGAAGAAGAGACTACTTTGTGCCTATGAAGGGGGGTAGGGGGAATGCTATACCAAGAGACTCAAAATATATACATTAAGAAAAACAATGTAAAGATATTAATTCTCCCAAAGTTAATCTTAAGAAAAAAAATAAACTTTAATAATACATTTTCTTAAATATTACTTCATAATTTTAAAGTTTATTTGGAAGTATAAACATATTCTCCAGCACAGCTAAGCAAAATTTATTAAGAATAATAATTTGGCTTTGCTCCCCAAACATTAATTTATAAATTAATAATAATGAAAAAATCAGTCTTGACATAGAAGCAGAAGACATATAAAAGAAAATGAAAGTTACAAAAATGAAACCAAATAAATCTCAATATCTATAATTTAGTTCACATTGCACCAATATTAATTTCTTAATTTTATCAGTTATACTTATGGTTTTATAAAATGTTAACACTAAGGCAAGCTGGATAAGGATATAATGAGAAATTTCTGTTATCTTTGCATTTTTCTATAAATCTAAAATGATTCCAAACACAAAAAAATGTCTTTTAAGACTTTATTACATGATAAATTATGCTTTGAGTCAGTTAAATCCCTAATAACTTACTATAGACAGATTGGATATTTATTGATAAAAATTAAAGACATTTCATTAACAGGAATAGACAAATGCTATCAAGAGAAACATAAGTATCTTTTTATAAGCTTTAAAATACATACATGCCATTTAAAAAAGTCTATAGAGAAAAATATAATATAAACTGAGAAAAAAAATGAATATATGTGAGAATAATTAGCAATAATTTTAATATACAAGTAATTCTCCCAAATTTTAAGGAAAAGTTGAACACACGTGGAGGAAAAAACTAAGAATTTAAATAGCAAATATTCAAAAAATAGAAATACCTAACTTTACACACAATGGTCTAACAATCCCTAACATATCAGGAATATGCAAATAGAATAATTAACAATATATTTTTACTATAGTGTTAACAAGATTTAAAAGTATGATACTACTTAACATTTGGAAAAGGTGTGGAAGAAATACACTCTGATTCTTCCACACCTTGCTAGAAAAAATATAGAGAATAATCTGTACATTTTAATAAAATGACCTAAATAATACATTCATTTCCATGAAGCAATTTCATTTCTGAAAATGTTTTTATCCAAAGGAAATGATTGGACAAGTAATTGAAGCTATATTTAAATACATATGAATTACACATTTATACACATTTATAACATATAAATAATATTATATGGGTAATATATGTAGGACATTAAGTAATTTACTCAAATACATTAAATTGCCCAGTGACCCACAGCTTATAAATGACAGCGCTAGATTTGAATTCAGGTGAACTTTCATATCCAAGAGATATGAAACGTTGTTCTAAAAAAAATTGAAAAGACACAACTGAAGACATCGGTGGCTTACATTTTCTTTCATTTCTTTCACTTCTTTCTAAGAGTTCCATGTAACAGGACAGTCCCATGCTACGGAACAGCAGAGATGAAAGTAAGCATATTTGATGGGCGTAATTTTAGTCAGATTCCAAGGACCCATGAAGTTTTAAAGCCAACTGGCCTAAACTGAGAGCCTCATCATCGTCTTTTCCTTGGCCAGTGGCAATAAAGTGCCCGCTGGTATCCTTCTTAGACCCCTCTCCCTTTCTTTTCACCCTTTTCTTGCATCTGAAATGTCCACCCTCAAACTGTCCCAGAAGCCTCTCTGGCTCCCCTTGACCAGATCAAAGCAGTAATTTCTCGAGGCCAGTGCAACAACCTACTGCTGCCCCACAAAATAAAAGGCCAATGGGAGAAAACCTCCTCATACCCGGAGCCCAGGGAAGCACTTAGCTGCAGTTTGGCTCTCATTTATCAGCAGTCAAGAAGTTCTATTCAGATATTCTGTTTCAAACTGAGAATATCTCAAATTGATTCAGAGATTGAATAATTTTTTCATCCTACTTTAATTTAGAAAGTCCATTCTCTTATAACCTATCCTATAACTTATTGCCTTTGTGTAGGTTTTACTCACAGTGAGAGAAAACCGACTTGGACATTCACAAAGGTGAATGTCTTGCTACATAATGAAGTAAATATGGCAAACATGACCCAGTACAAATAAATTGATTCAAATTCTCATTTTTATAAAAGCAGAGGGATTTTTTTTTCTTTCTACTTTTTTCAGGTTAAAATTACACTTCTTCATTTAGCTGGTATTCAACTTAACACGACCTATAAAATAATCTATGATCCTTTCCATGAAAATATATTGATCAAGGGAGAAATTGAATATGTCAGTAGAGATGGGTCAAGAGTTGAGAAGAGAGAGTGATGTCATCGATAAAGTTATGCAAATCTGTTTCTTTAGAATAATATTGGTGAGGTCATTTTGTTCAGACCCTGAGTATTGTTAATTCAAAATACATGTTACATTTTAATCAAACTACCTACTTCCCACTCTCTCCTGATAAATTTACATTCTGACAACATTTCTAGGGCAGTTAGAATCCAGCTAAGCTCTCAAACATAACAAGAAACATAACTATCCTGAATTATTCATGTTAATTATGCTGAACTAAACATTGTAGATATGAAATATGTTTGCCTTAGAGAGATTTCAAAATTGATCATAGTCTTCTCTTCTTATCCTTAGACATAAGGGACCCCTAGGATGGTCAGAAACTCATGTAATAAATTGAATTCCAACTGTTATGCTTTTTCAGAACAATCAGTATCATCTGAATCAATTATGCATTTTCCACTCTGTTTCATAAATAATCATAACTAAGCCCCAGTGCAAACTGATTATCAATCATTGTAGCACACATCTATTTTGATTTTACATGGAAGAAAATGTTCTTTGGTTGCATTCGTCATGTAATAAATTGAATTCCAACTGTTATCATGCTTTTTCAGGACAATCAGTATCATCTGAATCAATTATGCATTTTCCACTCAGTTTCATAAATAATCATAACTAAGCCCCAGTGCAAACTGATTATCAATCATTGTAGCACACATCTATTTTGATTTTACATGGAAGAAAATGTTCTTTGGTTGCATTCTATTTTTGCATGTATTTTCTAGGCAATGTAATAGACTTCATACACATAAATCATATATTACTTATTCTTTTTATGTGTGACTTCACAAATTAATTTATTCATTCAATTTTTCATGAAACAATTATTGAGCAACAAGTAGGTATAAAGTATTGCATTGGACATTTTCCACTTTCTTCAGATTACCTTTTGTGACAGCTATGTGATATTAAAAGATGGGCACATTCCATTTCTGTTCATTTTTTAGGTTTGACTAGCTTAAAAAAAGTTGTATAGCCCAGTTGGTGTTGCTCAGTGGTTGAACATCTCCCCATGCACTAAGAGCTCGCTGGTTCGATTCTCTGTCAGGGAACATTCCCAGGTTGTAGGCTTGCTCCCAGTAGGGGGCATGTAGGAAGCAGCTGATCAATGATTCTCATCAAAACATCTAATAACTATATACAACTACTTAAAAAAGATCCAACTCATTTTTTTTTCTGATTGAGTATGAAAAAAATACTATTGTATCTATAAAAACTTCTGATTTTTTCTTTACTAGAAGTTCTAAAACAACAACAACATCAACAAATCTCTTCCAAACACACTTTCTGCATTAAAAAAAAACAAAAAACAAAAAACAAAACAAAACTTCCAAACACAATTTCAGCATTTAAAAAAAAACAAAACACAACAACAACAACAACAAAAAAATGGAAAAAATGTTTTGGTACTCAAGGTTCACTGATGATCCCTCTCATTCATAGCACCTCAATCAAATTGTTACCCTGAGTAAGTTAATCATTAGAAGTCAACACTCCTTCAAGACATTGCCAAAGAGATAGTAAAGGAATAAGCCTGGTGGAGTTACTCATATTCAGTTCCAAAAGCCCAGCTGTGTCCTCCTTCTTGCCAATCTATCAAAACTGGATCAAATAAGAAGGATACTTCAGCATAGAAAATTCTGGTCAATTGATGTCCCCTTAGGTACTTCAGAATTCCAACAGTTCACTAGAACTCCATCATGACCATATCCTTGAAATTGTCGGACGTGAAAGCAAATTACTACCACTGTAGGAAGGAACCACAAGGTAACTACTGCAGAATTAGTAGTTTTGCTGCAAACTTTGTAATTTTGATCTAGTTAAATTTTCTGTCATTAAAACGAATTGATATCTTGAGAAATCTTAACCAAATGAACACAAGGAATATCAATTTAAGTGTCAAATTCCTATTTTCGAATCTCCAAATGTATAGTTTCCACATTTGACTTCATAAATATTTCAAATTGGTATCTTGAGAAATCTTAACCAAATGAACATAAGGAATACCAATTTAAGTGTCTAATTCCTTTTTCGAATCTCAGAAGGTATAGTTTCCACATTTGACTTCATAAATATTTTAGATAAGTCAACTTCCCTGTATTTCTACCTCACCAAATAAAACTATTTTATTTGATATTGTGGGAACCCAAGCTTATAAAAGAGAGCTAAGGTCTTAGTGGAATTCTTTTTTTAAAAAAAAAAATTT
>NW_006282396.1:2960747-2972156 GCF_000327345.1 Myotis davidii
ACTTATTGGCTGCCTCCTGCATGCCCCCCATCAATCAAGCCTGGGACCTGGGCATATGCCCTTGACCAGAATCAAACCCGGGACCCTTCAGTCTGCAGGCTGACACTCTATCCATTGAGCCAAACTGGATAGGGCTTAGTGGCATTCTTTAAATGACATATCTGAGAAACTGATTCCTCCATGGAAGAAAATTAAGAAACAGCTTCAATATTTTTTTTTAAAAAAGAGAAAATCCCAATGTTTGTGTTCAGAGGGCAGAGTATTGCTGAGATATTTGGAAATAGAGGATATGATCTTCTTTATTTTAATATAAGCAACAATTCCTCGCCACTGACTCTCACCTTACCAATCTCTCATTTTTGTTTCCAAAATGAAAAGTGGCTAATTTGCGTATGTCCTCTGAGCTGGTAAGCCAGACAATGAGATTTAGATTTTTTCCTCAAGTAGTGAATGCATTATAAAGGTGACCTTTTTTGAGAAACTTCCTTAATTTATCACTTAAATATGGGAAGTCATTGTGATGATGATTTCAAGCCAGATTACTGGGCTGGTGTAGGCGAGAAACTGCCAGGGAATGCCAGGCCTGGGAGTGCAGCCAGGGTGGGTGGAATCCCTTGGGAAACTATAAATCACACTGCGATCAGTGCTGACTACTTTTCTTAAGAACAGGGCCTGTTCCGAGGCCCACGGCCACAGCAATTCAGTGAAACAACCTACATGAGGCCTTATTCTTGCTGCCTATTTCCTGAAGGGCAGAGGAGGTTAACAGAGGTGGACTCACAGGTGAAAGGAAGAGTGTCCAAACAAAATTTGATGACTGGAGAGCTTTAGACCAGAAAGCTTCCGGTTCATTGGTTAATATATAACCGTTATCATCCACATGGAAAATGGTGACGTTATTCTGAATCAGTGAGCCAGAGGACCAGAATAATGTTCTCAAAGGGACAGTTGAAGCCGGGGCAGGTGACTTGAAGTAGGAAAATAATGTGTTGCCATGCAGCCCGGCTTTATCCATTTATCATCACAGAAGGGAAAAGCATTCACAAGAATATGCCAGGCCTCTTAAGTACCAGCTTCATTCTCGTACATGGAAGTTGAAAGACTATACCAAATGATAGTTGTCCTATATGTTATTAATGAATCAATTCACTTATTCAAGGGCCATACAAATATATTTTAAACAGCAACAATTTATCAAGCACTGAGCTGTTGTCTTGGTATACAAATACCAAGAGTAAAATAAATCCTTACCATTTAAATACACCATTTTTCTGGGGATATAGATATGTTGCATAAAACAGTAATTTTGCCTTATAATGTCTGACAAAATTAAAACATGAAATTAATAGAAATTTTGAGTTTATTAACATTATATATAAAATTTAGAGGAAAATCCCATATGAATAATATAAAATCAAATATTAGGAAAGATGATTATTGCATCCAGTGGTGCTGGCTAGGTTATAAATTAATGAGGTCAATGCCATATATAAACTTGGTGCATCGTTGAGCCTGTTTCTTTGATTTTTAATGGAGTCAAGGTGAACACATCTATCCACTTTAGTCCATAGAGATATTTCGTGTGAATAGTAATAATAACAATGCATTTCAACACACTCTATTATATTGCACCCATTCCATTCCATTATTTATCTATTCCTTAATAGTCTATTTCATTTTATTAAATTATGGCCATGGCACACGGAGTTGATTTAATGACATAGGAACATGTCATAACTTGTGCTGCTCTAGAACTTATTTTCTGCATCTTCTGTTTGGTAATCCATCATTCTCCCATCACAAGGTCATTGACACAATTCCCAAAAACTCTGGAAAATGGGATTTACTTTACAGGAAAGGTACAAGACTGGAGAGTATCAGAATCCAAGGGATGCTGGCATTCCCCTTTAGGAGCCTCTTCTTTTAGAATGCCAGCCACAAATAAAAATTCCCTAAGTATCAGGAACAGAGGTTGTTCAGGGCAGAGTGAAGGGGTGAGGAGGGTCCTAACCTAAAATCTAAAGCTGGATTTTATCAACTAGCAAGTAAAAACATATTATTGCAAATGATATTATGCCATTATTAGGAGTTAATTAATAATAATCCAGCTCTAATCCAGTGCTCTTCATTTTTATTCTATAATATGCTTATCACTGAACACTCATACACCTGACCTGTAGCATAGCTGTGTCCTCAGATGACTCATTGGAACCCAACCTACCTACCACTGGTAGCTGCACTAGGCCTCCCTATAGCTCCCAACCATTCCAAGAACAATAAGTTACAGTATTTAATTAATTGTTACTACTTATTGTTTCTTTAAAGGTAAGACATTTATCTATAACCCCTCTCCTAGTACACTGTTGTTCACAGAGTAGATGCTCAAACAATATTTATTCATTGAGCAATATCTGAGTCACACACTTCCACCAAATTGATAACCAATCCAAGTAATAGATATAATGCAATTGATGAGATGACTTCATCTTAGTCTCATCCTATTCTTATTTCATATTATTGTCTCTTTTCCAAAACATATAATCAACTAGTCACTTAATATCTCCTTCTGGATATCTTAAAGTTATCCCAAATTCAGTATTTGCTAAGTAAAACTCATCTTTTTCTCTGTCTCATTTCTAGTTTTGTTCCTTGTCTCAGGAAAGAGATATATCATGTATCCAGTTGTGCGAAACAAACAAAAAAAAAAACTAAAAATTACCCTTGCCGCTTCCCTTCCTCTCACCTCTTCTATCTAATTCATCATCAGATTCTCTGATTTAACCTCCACAATATCAACCAAAGACATCTACTTCTCTTTGTCTCCACCAATGCCACCTTAATTCAAGCTAATGCTATTTGTTGCCTGGATAGCTTCTTTACACACTCATCTTGTCCATTTTCCTCTACTTCAGCTCTCCTATAATCTGATCCTAACTCACTAGCCAGTGCTAGTATAAAAACACACACCTGAACATGATTACCCCATGCTTAAAAATCCTTTCCACTGTTCTTGGGATGAAAGCAAATCCTTAACATATCATGAGTGCTGGTTTTTAAACATGGCCAAAATTCTTTGACAATTCTCTCATCAGGTTCTGGAGTCAATATTTTCTCTACTTACATCTGGTTGAGTTTGTGACTGCTTCACCCAACAGAATATATCAGAAGTGACACTAGGTTACTTAGAAGACTGGATCCCATGACATCATGCAGCTTTCTTGTTGGCGGGACACTTGCTTTTGGAGTGCTAAGCTGACAAGTAAGAAGTTGTATTACCCTCTGATTGACATACAAAAGAGGTTCCATGTAGGCACTGTTTGACAGGCCCCACTGAGCCATTCTTCAGCCGTCCAAGTTCAGCTGCACAATGTGAGAAGGAAGAAACTATCTTGGAAGTGGATCTCCAGGTCCTACCATTTCAACCTCCATCCAACCAGGTCATTCTAGACATCGTGAGGCAGAGGAGGACTATTCTCACTATGCCATTTCCAAATTACTGATACACCGTGTCTTTGAGCATAATAAAGTGGTTATTGATTAATGCCACTATGTTACAGATGGTTTGTTATGCTTGTAATTGATAACTGAGATAACTTGAAAGTTCTTACAAGGCGTGGCCCCTACCAAGCTATTGTCACATCTAACACCCTCTTTGTCTTCATGCTCTCCTCTCAACACAGAAAGGCAATCTCCCTGGCTTTTGAACTTGGAGTTCTTCCTTGAACCATAGGGCCATGGAATATGCTACTGACCCTGGGTTTTCCTTTGTCCTTTCACCTTCACAACATTCAATTCTCAAGTCAAAATCACATCCTCATTGAAACTCTCCCTTACCTCTCTCACTGAGTCATATCCCAAAAACAGTTTTTAACTGGCCATGAACCTCCTTTTAGCACTTGTGAAAATTATAATTTTATAATTATACTAGAAGCCCAATGCACAAAATTTGTGCAAGAGTAGGCCTTCCTTCCCCCTGGCTGCTGGCACCGGCTTCCCTCTGGCACCTGGGACACAGGCTTCCCTCCAGCATCTGGGACCTGGGCTTCCCTCCGGCCGCTGGCAGGCACCTGGGACCTAGGCTTCTCTCACAGGCCCGGCTTTATCCGGAAGGACACCTGGTCTAATTAGCATATTATGCTTTTATTATCACAGATGTATTATTTCTAGATTAATGTCTATTTTCCTATTCAAAACTTAGCTTCAAGAAGAAAGAGATTATATCTATTTGTACTAAGCATGGAATTCTCAATGTTCAAAACCATATCCCCTAAAATGATCACAGAGCCACGCACATGTTAGGTCCTCAGTAAAGATTAAGCTCCTGAGGTGTAAAGTGTTAAGCAATTTTCAAATGAAAGCATATATTTGCCAAGTCTAGGAGGGACATTTGGAAATGAAATGAGAATAGTACATGTGTGAGTTCTTGCTTCTATTTTAAAATTTTACTCTGCCAGGCTTTTTGGAAAGCCAATATGCTAGGGTTAGAGAATAAAAGAATACTAATGGCTATCCTTTCCCAAACCTAATCACTTTCATGTTTTAAAACAATGGGCTATTTGATGTTCAGAGAATCAAAAAATGAAAATTATATTCATTGGACACTTACTTATCACCAGCCATCCTTTCAAAAGCACCCTAGAGGGATTATCTCTATATTACAGATCAGTAAACAAACTCGGAAAAGTAAGTAGCCTGCCCATTGAAGGGTGACCAAGTAGCAGAGTTAAAATTTTCCAACAGCCAATTTCTTTCTGCCACACGATGTTGGCTCCAAATCAAAGGGCTAGGAAAGAAAAAGAGAGGAACTGTGTTTTCATGTAATTGTGAGAAACAAGTATAGGATTTATGGCCCAGAACTAGTGTGCCATTATCCTCTCCCATATCTCTGTAACAAAATCAGAAAAAGGATTTAGGGACAGGAGGTGGCAGGGGGGCATGAGTACAGTGATTATAAAATTCAAATACTAAAGTCTGGCCCATCTACCACATCAGCATTTCTTTAAGTAAATCTAAGTACATCACTATCTATGCACACAATTTTAGCAGAAAAAAAAAAAAGTGCCCTTACAATTTGAGGGCTGTTAAATGAGGAATGGTACCACTGATACATGTATGTCAGATAGGAAGTTATTTACAAGTTAAATGTCAAGTTAATTTGCACTGAAATATAGTGGCAAAGAGTCAACCCCAAAACAAAACTGATAAAGAATAGTAAACTAATTAAAGAAAATCTTGGTTTAAAATGGCTTCTAGACTGCAGTGCAGAATCTCTCAATATTCAACTAAAGTGCTTGGAAAACAGAGCCAGAGATAACAATAAACCTGTTATCAGAGCCGAAGAAGCATATAATTAACCAGAAGGCCAAGATAACTGATTACACAACTCAGTCTGTGTCCACCTCATCAGCGAGAAAGCAAAGCCAGTAATTAGAAGGCACATAGCAAGAATCCTGATGAATGGCTGAAACTTGGTTCAAAACCCCATGTATCCACCAATAATATAACTATCCTACTAATCCCATTGATGAATTGCTGTTGATTGTTGAGGCAAAAATGATGTCCTTTACTCCATCAATATCTTCATATAGACAAATGGAAAGAAAATAAAGGAGAAGACTGGCATTTAATTGTCTTCAGGTAGCAGAGACCAAAAAAGTCTGGCATCACTGCATGAGTGAAACTACTTTTTCGGGGGGGGAAAGGGAGTGTTATTTATGTATCTTAACTATTAATGTACCTTAACTATTTATGTATCTAACTATTAATGTATCTTAACTATAGTTTAGTAGTTGTGAGGAAGAAAACATTCCTTCTTAGGTCAGTAATTCTACACTAGATTAAAGTTTGACAGACTTTGTTTTCTCCTGGAACCTGCAAACTGGCTGAGATGTGCCTCCATCTAGCTGTTTTGTGGCTACAATTCTGAGAAGATGATTAGAGTAGCACCAAATGCACACAGAGAGAGAAGCCAAGGGCAAGCCACACAATCCTTTTTGGCCACTACAGGCTCTGGATATATTTTTCTCTAACTCTCTCTCTCTCTGCCCAGAGGGTGAGGGAACGGAGCAAGCCAGCATGCAGAAGACAGCGTGACAGGGGAAAGGAAAATAATTCTGAGGATTAAGAGAAGGAGTAGCTCCAACTCTGATGACAGAGAATTTAAAGAACAGTCTAATATTGTCAACAGAATGTAAGAACACATAGCCTCAAAGCTAAAGGAACAGAAAGTAAATAAAGAGGAACAAATGTAGAATGAAAACAAAAACAGGAGAAAAAATAAGAAAGCTGGCTAAAGATTATTTCATATATTTATTAACCATTTGTATTTCTCTTATGGTAAATTATTAAACCAAAATACCTTTCCATTTTCTCTTGTAAAATTATGTTTTCTACTTTTGTTACTAACAATATTCATTTACTTATTTTTTGTTGTTAAACTATTTTTGTATTACCCTAATAAAATTACAGAAATAAAGAAGTGGCACTCTATTACAAACCTGTTAGGTAAAGAAAACACTTCATATTGTGTGTGTATCCTACAGGGCCAGCGTAGCAATGAAGTTTAGGGGAGCACTGATGAGGCTGGTTTTAATTGTATGACTTTTGACGAGTTATTGAACTGTGAGGCATTGGTTTCATTACTTGATAAATAAGAAAAACAATAGCATCCAATCCAAAAATGTTGCACATATTAAATCAAATAATGCATTAAACATTCTCTGGAAGATAATATTTGAATAGTGGTAACTATTAATTAATCAAAATGTTTCTGACATAAATATTTCTGTTTTCCAGCTTTATTGACATACAATTGATTTAACATTGTGTAAGTATAAGGTGTCAATGTGATGATTTGATGCTCATACATATGGTAAACTGATTCCCATGATAGGGTTAATTAACATATTTATCACCTCATGTAATTGTTCTTGTGGTGAGAACATTTAAGATCTATTCTCTCAGCAATTTGCAAGTATTCAAGATTGAATTGTGTTTATTATTGAAATAAGCATTTTAATATTTCAATTATGAAGGTAACTTTTCAAGTACAGCATTGTTGTGTTTTGAAATATAGTCACCATGCTGTACATCAGAGCCCTAGTACTTCCTGATCTGATAACTAAAAGTCTATACTCTTCGACAAACATCTTCTTATTTCCCCACCCACAGTTCCTTGAAACCACCATACCGCACTCAGTTACTCTGAATTTGGCATTATTAGTTTTTATATTCCACATATAAGTGGAATTATACAGTATTTGTCTTTCTCTTTCTGACTTATTTCACCTAGCATGTCCATCCATGTTGTTACTGATGGGAGGATTTCCCTTTTATGACTGAAGAATATTCCATTGATATTCCATTGGGTATATGTATCACATCTTTATCCATTTACTTGTCAGTGGACACTTATACAATTTACATGCCTTGGCTATTGGGAGTAATGCTGCAATAAACATGGGGGGGGTACAAATATCTCTTAGAGATAGGGGTTTCATTTTCTTTTGATATATAAGAAGAAATGGTATTGCTGAATCATATGGTAGTTAAATTTTTAATTTTTTGAGAAACCCCTGTTCTGTTTTTCATAATGGTGATACCAATTTATATTTTCACCGATGCACCAACGGTGCACTAGGGTTCCCTTTTCTCTGCATCTTCACCAAGGCTTGATGGCTTTGTCTTTTTTACAATAGCTCCTCTACTTGCCAGAAGTAATATCTCATAGTGGATTTGATTTGCATTTCCATGATAATCAATGATGCTGAGCATCTCTTTGTGTACCTATTGGCCACTTATATGTCTTCTTTGGGAAAAAAAAAAAAAAAAAGGTCTATTTGGATCCTTTGCCGATTTTTAAAAATTTTTCTTTAATGTTGAAAGTATTACAGACGTCCCCCTTTCCCCCCCCCCCATTGACTCCTAGCCTGCCCCAGGCCTTCACCACACTATTGTCTATGTCCATGGGTTATGCATATATGCACATGTCTCTATACCCAATTGGTTGAGAACTTTTATCATGAATGAATGTTGAATTTGGTCAAATGCTTTTCTGCAGCTGTTAAGGGGATCAAATGGTTTTTCTGTTTCATTATATTAATGTGGTGTATCATATTTACTGATTTGCATATGTTGAACCATTCTTGCACCCTAAGAATGAATCTCACTTGATCATGATGTATGACCCTATTGTGCTTTTGAATTCAGTTTACTAGAATTTTGTGTATCTGTCTGGTCTCTTTAATCCCCATATTGGTCTTTTTATTTTATTTTTTGTTATTGTCATTAATCCTCACCAGAGGATATATTTTTCATTGCTTTTCAGAGAGAGTGGAAGCATGGGAGGTAAGGGGGAGAGGTCAAGAGCAAGAAGGAGAGAGAGAGAGAGAGACACCTCAACTGGTTTCCACCCACACACACCCCAACCAGGATCAGGGAGCAAGCCTGCAACTCAGATATAGGCCCTTGACTGGGAATTGAACCTGTTGTGCGCAGACTGATGCTCTGCCATTGAGAAACACTGGCCAGGGCTAATTATTGGTCTCTTTAGATTTTCTATTTCTTCATAAGTTTTGGTAAGTAGCATATTGTTGGAATTTATCTATTTCTTATAGATTATCTAATTTGTTAAGTGTTCACACTACTACCCTATAATTCCTTGTATTTCTGTTGTGTCAGTTGTAAAATCGCTTTTTTTATTCAAAGTTTTTCTTAATCCTCTCTCTGTTTTCTTGGTTAGTCTTGCTAAAGGTTTTTAAATTTTATATTTTCAAAAAACAACTCTTAGTTTCATTGATTTTTTAAAAATATTTCTTCCTAATCTTTATTTCATTTATTCTATCTAATCTTTAATATTTATTTTCTCCTGACAACTTTGGGCAAAGTTTGTTCTTTTTGTAATTTCTTGAAGTGTAAAGTTAGGTGGTGTATTTAAAATCTTTCTTGTGTTAGGTTTTTATTGCTACGAAATTTCCTCTTAGCACTCATTTACTGCATCCCGTAAATTTTAATATGATGTGTTTTTGTTTTATTGTGTCTCAAGATATGTTCTACTTCCCTTTTGATTTCTTTTTTGATCCAATGGCATTTCAGGGGCCTTCCAGGATTTTCTGAGGTGCAGATGGGAGTGTCTCCCAGCAGTCCCTTGAATCACCAATATTGTTTGTAGACTATGGCTGAGAGGGGTTGGTCCTGAGTGTTGGTTCCTTTTAGATATCCCAGGAGCACAGACAGAAGTGCCTTCTACTGGATTCCTAGGCTGGCAGGTCTATCGCTGAAATGCAGCTGTGATGTCTTTGGAGCCCAGTACAGGGCTTGCTAGCCTCTCCAGACTTGCAGCCAGGCATATCTCCTGCTGGGTTCCTGTGTGAGCAGAACTGTCACAGGCTGTGATGAGTAGGGGCCGGAGCCCAATGTAGGGTCCTTTTAGAATCACAAGGGTTGCAGATGGAAATGTCTGCCACTGGAAACCTGGACTCTCAGGATTCCTGGCAGACCATGAGTAGGATGGGCTGTGGCCCGGTACAGGGCTCTTTTAGAATTTACAGTCTGATTGGTTTGGTGAGCATACCTCTAAGGGCTCTTGGACCACAGCCACGAGGGACTGTAGCTGGTTAATGGGCCATGTCAGGGTCCACAGTCAGTTCCAAGTTCTATATGTCTATTACCCAATGCACAAGTGGGCATCACTAGTCCTTGCTCCCTTGGGGTATGATACTGGTGACAGGATCATTGAAAAGAGGACTGCAGCTGAGTCCTCACAGGTATAGAGTTGTTTCTAGGTCTATAGCCAAAGTTTCCATGAGTCACTTTTTGTCTGTTGGTGGATGTCAAATTGTTGTTGAGGGTGAGGGGAGATGTGCAAGGGCCATCTTATCCAATCATTTTTCATATATAGTGTAATGAAATTACTCTTATGCAAATGCTCTCCTTTTTAAAATTAGCAGTTTGTTGTGATTATCCTATATAATAAAAGCCCAGTGACCAAACCGTGGAACGAACAAAACAACAGCTCAACCAGTTGCTATGACATGCACTGACCACCAGGGGTCAGATGCTTAACGCAGGAGCTGCCCCCTGGTGGTCAGTGCGCTCCCACAGTGGAAGCAGCCACTCAGAGGTGGGTCCACAGCTGCTTGGCTGCCCAGGGATGAGCAGTGTTCCCACAGCGGGCCAATCCCCACAGGCCACGCCCCCCACCAGTGCATGAATCCTGTGCACCAGGCCTCTAGTTTTTGTATAGTTAAGCATTTTTCATATTATTTATTATATTTATTTCCTATATCATTGAGCAGGTAGATATTTATCATACTTACTCAACTCAAGCATTATTATACAGGCACTTTTCTAGACATGGAATATAAGGGTGAGGCAGAAATTTAAAACAAAATAAAGCAAATAAAATAAAAAGCAACTCTATCCTCATGGAGCTCACATGATAAAAGAAAGTCATTTAAGTCAAAAAGTGGTATTATGGAAAAAAATAAACCAAAGTACTAAAAATAGTAGTATGAGAAAATGGTGTGGAGTTGATATGTTATAGAGAAGATATCATTGATCAAATGATGCTTTTGGAGAAATCTAAAGAAAGTGATAGATTGATCATGTGGATATTTTGAATGAAGCAATTTCAGGAAAATGGAGGTTCCTAAGCAGGAAACATCCTCAGCAAATTGCCCCAAATTTGTGGAGATATGTGAGTAAGGGGTAAAGTGATGGAAAATAAGTTTACAGAGGTAGAACTGGGGTGTATTATGTAAGTTATTGTAAGAATGTTTTTTCCTCATTAGTAAGATAGAAGCCATTGGAGGCAATTAGGCATGTCTCTGACTTGGTTTGACATGTTTAAAAGAGCACTCCAGCTGCGAGGTTAAAAATGAATTTGAGGAAGATAAAGACCACCAGACTAGTTAAGATACTACTACAGCCCTGGCCAATGTTGCTCAGTTGGTTGAGCAGTTCAAAGGTCACCAGTTTGATTGTAGTCAGGGCACATGCCCAGTTTGGAGGGTATGCAAGAGGCAACCCATGGATTCACATTGATGTTTCTCACTTCCTCTCCCCCCCCCTCAAATCATTAAAAACATATATTTTTAAAAAAGATACTATTCAATAATCTACGTAGGAGATTATGGTAATTTAGACAATGTAGTAGGTTAGAATGGTCAGATTTTGTATCTATTTTAAAAGTAAACCCAGCTTAAGACTTAAAGCTGGGATGTAAAAATAATCAAGAGTGAAGAAAACTGAGGCAGGACTGGGTTAGGGGAGTACAAAATACTGTGCTAGAATAAAGACACCAAAAATAGCGGTGTCACAAAAAGAGAGGCTTATTTCTATCTCACAAAGCATTTTTAGGGAAAGCCTTTCAGTGGTAGAAAGTTGTTTCTGCTCCAGGGGTGACTTTGG
>NW_006282396.1:2972273-2974654 GCF_000327345.1 Myotis davidii
CATGAATTTCTAAAATAAATACGTTGGAAAAAATTTTTGTAGATTTGTGGCAATTAAGAAAAAGCCACATAGCCTAGAAATATCAAAGAAAGTGAGAAAAAGTTAGGTATGGCATGAATGCACAAAATATATATGTAGATGCTAGTCTATTTTATTATATGCTGTCATAAAACATACATAAATCTATTATGTAAAGTTAAAATTGATCAAAACTTAATGCAAAACACAAACACAGACCATGCATGACACTATTTGCAGTTAAGAGAAATGTAAACAAATGAAAACACGCAGTATTAAATCATAACTGAACAAAATTAACCGTAGTACATAATGTACTGTTATAATAATTTTATAGACACCTCCTGTTGCCATTACAGTGAGCTCAAGTATTGCAAATATCCATTTAAAATGTCACATAATGCAAATCTTCGCGAGAGAGTTGTCTCTCCAATAAATTGCATGCTGCAGTAAAAAGTGATCTCTTGCCGTTCTCGTGTATTTTTTATCCTCTTTAATGCAATACCATAAACCTTGAATAACACCATGGGACCCATATGAAGTGCCAGTAGCGATGCTGAAAGTGTTCCCAAGAAACAGAAAGGTCATGACATACAAGAAGAAGTTGAAATGCTTGATAGGTATCGTAGATTGAGGTCTGAAGCTTCAGTTGCTCACCATTTCAAAATAAATGAATCCAGTGCAAGGACCATTGTACAAAAAGAAAAGGAACTTTGTGGAGCATCACTGCAGCTATGCCAGTGAAAACCTTGCACTTTTTATGAAATGCCTTGTTCTCTTGTACTGAAAGTGCAGCGTTTATTAGGGTGCAGGATTGCTATAAGAAAGGCAAACCTATAGACGCAATATGATTCAAGAAAAAAAAAGTTATTATATAACAACTTAAAGCAGAAGGAAGATGAAGTTTCTAAAGCTGGAGAATATCATACCAACAAAGGATGTTTTAATAATTTTAGAAAGAGTTTGGCTTAAAAATGTCAAGATAGCAAGAAAAGCAGCTTCTGCCGACCAAGAAGCAGCAGAAGAGTTCCCAGGCGTCATTACGAAAATCACTGAGCCCTAGCTGGTTTGGCTCGGTGGATAGAGTGTTGGCCTGTATACTGAAGAGGCCCAGGTTCAATTCCAGTCAAGGCCAAGTGCCTGGGTTGCAGACTCAAGCCCCAGTAGGGGACGTGCAGGAAGCAGCCAACTGGGGAGTCTCTCTCTCTCTCTCTCTCTCTCTTTCCCCCTCTCCCTTCCTCTCTGAAATCAATACAAATATAATTTTTTAAAAAAGAAAATCACTGAATAGGTCTTTAATGCAGACAGAATACCCTATTCTGAAAAAAAAAATGCCACAAGAGACATCCCTAAAGAAAAAAAGCAAGCACCAGGTATAATGCAGGTAGGAGCAGGCTAACCCTACTATTTTGTGCAAATGCAGCTTGCCTTACCTACAAAGTCGTTAACCCTTGAGCCTTGAAGGGAAAAGGTAAGCACCAGCTGCCAGACTGGTTATACAGAAAGAAAGCCTGGACAAGGAAAATGCTTTTTCTGATTTGGTTCCATCCATACTTTGTACCTGAAGTTGGGAAGTACCTTGCCTGTGAGGGACTGCCTTTTAAATTTCATTTGATTTTGTACAATGTTCTGGTCACCCAGAACCCCAAGAGTTCAACACCAAAGGCTTCAAAGCGGTCTACTTTCCCCAAAACACAACATCTGTAATTCAGACTCTAGATCAGGGAGTCATAAGAACCTTTAAGACTCATTACTCGTGGTACTCTTTGGAAAGTATTGGTAATCCTATGAAAGAGAACCCTGATAAACAAAGCACCGTGAAAATCTAAAAGAATGACATCACTGAAGTTGCAGTGGTTGTTATAGAAAAGTCCCTAAAAACCATCACACCCAAAACGAATTTCTGCTGGAGAAAACTACATCCAGGTGTTGTGGTTGACTTCACGGGGTTTACAATGGAGCCATTCTAGAAAATCATAAAAGAGGTTGTGGATATATAAAAAAAAAAGGTGGGGGTGGAGGGAGAAGGATTTTAAGATATGGATCTTGGAGAAACTCAAGAGCTAATAACCACCAGAGCAGAGGATTTAACAGAAGACGACCTGTGCTTCCGAGTACGTGCCAGGAGATGAGGAAGAAGACCTAGAAGGAGCAAAGCCAGAAAACACATTGACATTAGACAGTTTGGCATTGGGCCCTGATTTATCAAGACTGCTTTAGCTTCTTTTATAAGATGGAGTCTTCTATGATACAGGCACTGAAACCAGAGCAAAAGGGGGTACCTTATAGAAACATTTTTAGAGATCTAAAAAGGCAAGAAGTTAGACAGAAATTAGAATGTATTTTTATAAATGGACACTGAG
>NW_006282396.1:2974679-2975202 GCF_000327345.1 Myotis davidii
CAAGAGCTAATAATAACCACCAGAAGAGAGGATTTAACAGAAGATGACCTGTGCTTCTGAATACATGCCAGCAGATGAGGAAGAAGGCCTAGAAGAAGCAAAGCCAGAAAATACATTGACATTAGACGATTTGGAATTGGGCACTGATTTATCTAGACTGCTTTAGCTTCTTCTATAAGATGGACTCTTCTATGATACAGGCACTGA
The DNA here is from genome assembly GCF_000327345.1 of Myotis davidii. NCBI lineage: Eukaryota > Metazoa > Chordata > Mammalia > Chiroptera > Vespertilionidae > Myotis > Myotis davidii. The sequence goes on from NW_006282396.1 coordinate 2,974,887, forward strand.
AACCAAAGCAAAAAGTGGTACCTTATAGAAACATTTTTAGAGATCTAAACAGTCTCACCCAGCACTCGCACATGCTGCCAGTGCTGGCCCCGCTCGCACCCGCTGCGATGCCAGAGCTGTCACTTACACCCACTGCCAGTGTTTGGCACCATCAGCTGGTGTGAGTGGCAGCTTCCAGCCCTGATCACCCCTCAGAGCTTCTACACCTCCCCCTGCTCCTGAGGGGTGATCGGGGCTGACAGCCAATTCTCGCACCCACTGCCAACAATGGCCCCACTCACACCCACAGCCAGCACTGGCGCCACTGCTCACACCC
>NW_006282396.1:2975302-2983714 GCF_000327345.1 Myotis davidii
GCTGGCACTGCCCAATCGCTCCACACCATAGGCAGGTGCGAGCAATGCCAGCATCATCAGCAAGTGGGAGTGGCAGTGGCAGGAGCGGGGCTGCAGGCAAACAGGGGACTGAGGGCCAGAATGGGAGGGGCTGGGAAAGGGCATGGAGGATGGGCCAAGACCCGCCCCTGTGACCACAGCAGCCTCACGCCCCCTGTTCCTTTCAAGGTGCACGAATTAGTGCACTGGCCCCTAGTTTCATATAAAATTAATAATGTGCTAGTTTTCTTACTGTTTTAGAATTTTGCTTCAAAGAATTAATTACCATATAGTGTGCTTCTCTCTCTCTCATAATTGGAAAAACTTCATATCAGCCTATCATCACATGTAAGTGGTTTTTAAAAATATATAACAATGTTTCTAATACTGTATTATGAATATAACTCTAATAGTGTATGCCACAAAGTTATATAACAATTTATTCATTAGTGTATAGACTAGGTTACTACAAAGCAATCATATAGATTACACTAGGCTACCATAAAGCAATCATATTGCTGCTGCTTCATTATCAATGCATGAACCATTTTACTGTAAGTAAATATACACTTATTTTTACATATATTTCCATATTTGATGTCTAATGTTAGTAATACACACAAAATCCAATCCATAGTGTTTTGCATTACATGACAGTATTGATATAGGTTCTGACAGATAGATAATTCATCTTGTAATCAGACAATATAAAATACAGAATCGATAAATGTAGTACAGTACTATAAAAGTATTTTATCTTCTTTATAATTTCCTTCAAAACAGTTTCTCTTCTCTAGCTTACTTTATTGTAAGAATATAATATAAAACATATACAATATGTATTAATTGACTGTCTGTTATTGATAAAGCTCCTAGTCAATAGCAGACTATTAGTAGTTATGTTTTGGGGGAGTCAAAAGTTATATGTGGATTTTCGGCTGCACAGGTGATCAGCTCCCCTAACTTCCACATTATTCAAGAGTTAATTGTGTAGTCCCCAATTACATGATGATGTGCACAGAAAAAATTCAGGAGTTTCTGTTACTACGGGGAAGCCAGAGAGAATGAATATCAGTAGACAAATAGTGGTGTTAGCCACAGAAGTAAGAATCAGAAATGATTTGGGACATGTTAAGTTTGAGATACCTGTTAGCTCACTGGGGATATATTGTATAGATAATTGAGAGAGCACTCGGCTGAAGATGTGATATTGTAATCTATATGGTTTGATTTGGGACATGTTAAGTCTGAGATGCCTGTTAGCTCAGGCTGAAGATGTGATATTGTAATCTATATGGTTTTGGATAATATTTAAAGTCAGAATACTAAAAATATTTTTAAATGGGTGTAAAGAAAAAGAAGTACTTTGAAGTCTGAGTTCCAGGGTGCTCCATTATTTACAGATCAGAAAATGAGAGTTTAAAAGTCCTAAAGAATACAGTGAGGAAGAAGGAGACTAAGGAGAGATAAATGCTCAACACACATGCCTTCACTTTTTGTCTCGTTGTGTACAAAGCCCATGTTATCCACCTTGTGGTAGCTTTTGTTAACTTGGAGAGTAGGCGCTCTGAGTTAACATAACCATGTGTGTATTGCTCATGACTACCTAAGTTATCTTTGGCCTTTGCATTTGTATATGCGAAAAACTCCTTCAGAGTTTGAGATTTCACTGACCCTATATTTTAAGTGGTAGAACTAAACAAACTCTTTCTTCCACACCACAAATGTCTCTACTTTCTTAGCTATCCAATCTTGTTTACAGCAACCCTGAGCAGGCGCCTTTGTTTCTATGGCACTGCATTAGCCTCCTGTAGGGTGCTGGTTTCCTCTTCCTTTCTACTCTGGTGTGAATGTCAGCCAGCACAATTACTCCTTTAGAGAGTCAAAAGCACCAATTATCAGATCAACTAAAGATGTCATATATCTCCATAACTACTTTAATGACCTTATACCTGCTAAATAAAAAGGAAGGTCAGCCAAAACATTTAAATATAACACTGTTACCCACAGTAAAAAAAAAAAACTGGAACTGAACAGAGGTTATTAATAATAGCCTTACAAGACATAATTAATTGCTTAATCTAATGGCCCCCATTAATTATCAGACCATAAGCATAGCTGAAATTACAACCTGAGTTGGAATCTCAATAGACAACTTCGCTTCTCTTATTTCAAGACTCCTAAATTACTGACTTGAGTCTTTCTTGATTGAAATGTGGAAAAAATCAAAAGTTAGATAAATCAATTTCTATGTGTAGCATGGTAATAATTTCAGGAGAATAAGCGAAAGAATCATTTTACCTTTTTATTTTAGGTACTTTTTATTGATATCCAGTTGTAGGAAATACTTCAGAGATCCTGTGTACCCTTACTTAGTTTCCTGCCATGGTAACATCTTGCCAAACTCTAATACAATGTCACAACCAGGATATTGTTATCAATACAGTCTATCACCACTAAGATCTCTGGTATTGTCTTTTTATAGTCGCGCTTACCTATCTTCCATACCCACCCGCCCAGGGCCTGAAACTTTGGCATTCATTAATATGGACTCCATTTCCATATTTTTTTTATTGTAAGAATGCTATATACATGAAATTATACAGCACGTAACTACTACATATATGCATGTGTGTAACATATATAGTATATAACCTTTAGATCTTTTTTTTTCATACAGCATAATTACCTCCAGATTCTTCCAAGCTATAGCATATAAGGACAATTTATTAGATTTTATTGCTGCCAGAGTGGCTATATTATGTTATATTCTCACCAGCCATGCATGAGTGCTTCCGTTTCTCTGCATTCACACCATATTTGATGCTAGATATAAATTCTTTACAGAAAATGTTTTCAAATACTGTCATCTAATCTGTAGCTTTTCATTCTTTCCTCTGCACATAGTCCTTCACAAAGCAAACACTTTTAATTTTGATAAGGTCTGTAATGTCTTTTTAACTAAGGAACACGACAAGATTGTATTCATTGGAGATTTCCTGCAGTGTTTGTGTTTATCAGGTTCAAGAGCATTCTGATGTTGGTGCCACTTTAGTGAACCAAGTATCCAAGCTGAAGGGTTTATCCTTGATAAAAGCAGCTGAGCCTGTTGTTTTTAAATTGGAATACACTGAATTAATACCTTATAGTGTTTACAGGTCATCTCAGTCTATAAAAGGGCCACATCATGGATGGGAGATTAGATTTCCCCATGTATGAGGCATTCAGTGATCAACTTTTTCATTGTGTGTTGCCATGGCCTGCCCTAGGTAATGCATTGATTCTGACAAAATTGGAGTTTATTTGTAAGATTATGGCAGGAAAGTAAGGAAGTACTTCTTAAACCCTTAAGAAGTTACTGTCCACTTATACTGATGATTTTCCGCTATGTATGTAAATAGCTAGGTGCCTGGCTAAGCTAAAGAATGCTGACCAGGACTGGTGACTTGGATTATGGGGCCCAATACAAATGAAAATGGGGGCTCCATCTTTAAAGTTATTAAAGCATTCAAGATGGTGACAGCAGCTTAAAACTAAGCACAGAACCTTTCTCAGCATGAGGACTTCTGCTACTGCACAGATTGCATTCTCATGAAGCTGGCCATAATGCTAGCATAGATTCTCTACTTTAAAGTGAACATTGGGGATTGATGGTAGAGTGGTATTAGAGTTGGCACTACAGGGAAGTTAAGAAGAACAGACCCATCAATGTCTCTTAAGTCTTTCCCCAAGAGATATTCTTACCTACTTGCCTAATTGATAAGCAGAAAGGAGCATTGGTAGGGATAGCACAGGGGAAAACAAGTCCAAATTGTTTAATTTGAGGTATAAGATATGATGGGCCGCAGTTCATTTTTATAGAGTATCAGGTTAGTATTCATAAAGGCATGAATTAAGACTTTTAAGGGTATGTGTATGAGTCCCACATCTGAGCCATCTTTGTCCCAGAGACTGTGTGGGACAGAATTAAGGTCTATTATACTAATAGTGGAAGTATCAGACAATGGGTATGCAATCTGTGCTATCAAATGGCTGGGATTCCTCTTCTTATGGATTCCCAAAATCCATCTTGGATGCATTTAAAGGCAACTTGTATACTTAGCAAATATTGTGCCACCAGATGAAAGGGATCAGGAAGGCATTCTGACTTGGGTGGCATAAGGAAACAGAAAAAGGATGAAATAAAGGTAGTTTGAAGAGTGAGTGAAGTTGCTTCCACTAAGACAGTATGTTACTCCCAGGGAAAGATGACACAATGGTTGTAGGATCAATGACTGAATTATTGCCCATTTGTCCACTAAGAAAGAGGTCCTTTGTCCCTCTCATTGTACAGATATTTCCACTTTATAACAGAGTGGTAATACTACAACAGAAATATTACTTTGTTGGACAATCCTCATTTGGGAAAAGGGCATCCTACCCAGTGTTTCCTTTTCCATGCTATTGAGCCACTGCTGGGCAATTACTTTTCTGATGCCCCTTTCCTTACGATATTGTCAAGTGCCCTTTTCTATTTTTCACTTACATAGGGATGAATTTTATTTCATGGGTTATCTAATTGTTTAATTTGAAGGACCATTTGGTTTTCCTATAGTTTTCCCTTTCTTTGGTCAATTCCATCCTCAAATGTTCTGCTAACATATTATATATTTTGAGGTTATTTTGTAGATGCCTGTTTTTCCCCAGCGTTATTGATGTATGATTGACAAATTAAAATTGAATATATTGATGTTATACAACATAATTTTTAATTGGTATGTCATGATGATTTCATGTTCATAGCCATTGCAAAATGATTTCCACAATTAAGTTAATTAACACATCCATCATGTTACATAGTTAACATCTGATGGAGGAATATCTGTTTTTGTGCATTCTAGCTGGCATTTTATATACATTATTTTTGTTTATATTCTATTGATCTTCTGTTGAGTTAATTAATTCCCCATTTTCTTTTTCTAAGGTTTACTGCTACAAATTTGAAAATTAACTTCTTTAATATTTAATCTTGTAGTGGTTATTTTAAAATTGGCCATGCATACTTAAATTTATAAAGTTCCAATTAAATTAACAGTTTATATATATCCTTCTCTCAGAAAGGAAAAGGAGATTAGAATATTTTAACTCTAATCAGCCCATTCCCAGGATATACTATACAGACCTCGACAGGTTTTTTCCTGGTTTCCTTACTTACTCTGGCCTCTCAAAGCTTCCTATCAATCAGGAATTGCTTCTGGCTACCAGTGATCTGACTATAGTGACTTAAACAAATCGGGAATTTATTCGCTCATGGTAACAAAGTGTGAAGCTAAGCTGTCCAGAGATGTGCTTGTGGTTCCACAAAGCCATCAGTGATTGTTAAAGAAAAGTTACACCGGCCAAGGTGAGCAAACGAAAATGGATTTATTCCGATACTATTGCCAGCCATAGAGGAAAAGCACAGGCCAAGTCTGGATACTCAGCCCCACTGAAGTAGAGGGCAGGAGAGTGTAGTGAGAGCTGGGGTGGGAAACATAGGCCATCAGGGTTTACTAATTAGCTTTATCCAAAGGACAATTACATTCTCTTCTCTCTCCCTGGCAGGAGGTAGTTTTACAATTTGGAGCAAGGTCCCCATTGAAGTGAGGCTCTGAAGTTATACTTCCACAGAAACTGAGAGAGACTTAGAGATGGGGTTTTAGGGCTCTATTCATTTATATATATTATATGTGTGTATATATATTAGAGGCCCGATGCACAAAATTTGTGCAAGAGTAGGCCTTCCTTCTCCCAGCTGCCAGCACTGGCTTCCCTCTGGCACCCAGGACCCGGGCTTCCCTCACAACCCCAGCTTCGTCCAGAAGGTTGTGTGAAAGGATGTCCGGTCTAATTAGCATATTATGCTTTTATTATTATAGATTTGCATTTCAAAGAGATGGTTCCCAGATACTTGAGAAAGACATCTCCTGGGCTTTTAAAAGAGATTCAGATACATTTCAAAGGGGTTAGAGAAAAGATTTATAATTACAAGTTTTCTGAAGTAAATGTGCTAAGAAAAAGAGAGTCAGACTTATAGCCAAGAAGAAACGTGTCTAAAGATTTCTCAGTCTGAGGGGCACATTAAGACTACAGTGGTCAGGATTCAGAACTTTCTTTTTGCCAACCTATCTTTCCTTTGTTGCTCCCATTTGCAAAGTCACAAGAAGGCTGCAGGACTCCAGCCATAGTACTTGCCTTCCAGTTTGGAAAGAAAAGTGTTACAGGCAAAATGGCAACCATCACGTCTGAGTCAGCTTCTTAAAGAGAATTACTAGAAGCCCTACTCAGCCACTTCTGTCTACATTCTCTTGTTCATTTTAACCTACAAAAGTGGCTAAACAAATGTGTAATTTTAGCTATGAATAAAATAAGCTCTGAGAAAAATAAAAATTATGTCTTAAGGGAGATGGTGAAATGGGATATTTGGTATCCAATACAGTGTCTGTGACAGCCCTTAAGTAATTACTCACATCTTTATCTGTCCTTCTTCCATTCATAAATGTGCTTATTTCCCTGCCAAAAGGTAACAACCCAGTTTCTGCATCTGGTAACTTAATGTGTTGCCCTCGCCATCAAGTCTGCATGCAGCTCCTGTGGTCTGGTCAATTACAAATTAAAGAAACTTGCTACCCCACCCTGGGACATCAAACATAAGAATGAAAAGGTATAAGTAGCTGCCATAAAAACTTCCTCTGGGAAAAAGAAAATAATAGGAACCATACCACCATCACGGGGCCAGAACAAGGACTCTATCCTGTTTGGAAGAGTGAGAACTCTTTTTCCTGGCAAAGAAGTACATTCTATGATTAAACCACCTGGAGACTTTTGGTTTTCCTTTCACTCTCTCTCCATGGCCTCTGGCTCTTCCATCTGGCAGGTACATCTGTCCATTTTCTCTTGGTCACAATGAAAAAAGTTTTGGCGGTAAAATAGGAGTTTTGGGGGGTGAAATAGGCAGGTTTACAAAATTTTAAAAAATGAAGGGGTGCATGGAAAAAGCACAGGGCTACAGAGCTGCAAAGGGTGCATTTCCATAGAATAAGGGAGCTGGAAACAGCAGAAGGCACATTTCCATAGAATAAGGGAACTGGGAGCTGCAGAAGGGTGTACATTTACAGAACAAAAGGAAGGAAGCCCCTCATTCACGGAGAGAAGAAGAAAGCCTAGAGCAGTGGTTCTCAACCTTCTGTCCCTTTAAATACAGTTCCTCATGTTGTGACCCAACCATAAAATTATTTTCATTGCTACTCATAACTGTAATGTTGCTACTGTTATGAATCGTAATGTAAATATCTGATATGCAGGATGGTCTTAGGCGACCCCTGTGAAAGGGTCGTTCGACCATCAAAGGGGTTGCAACCCACAGGTTGAGAACCACTGGCCTAGAGGGAATAGGAAAATAATGAGGGAGAAGGGGAGGAGAGCCTCACTGTCCCATGTGAGGTTGACCTTTGAACTCTGGAGTTGCTATAGTGGCCAAATCAGAAGGGGATAGTGACCAATCAGTGGGGATAACAAGGCACAAAGACCTGCAGCCTTTATAAACTATAGGAAAAGGGACTCAGTGGGACTCCCACCCCCCAACCCCACCCCCGTGGGAGTCTATGCTTGCTTCTCAATAAATTTCCACCTTTGCTATACCACCTTTTGCCTGTGGTTTCATTCTTGACTCCAATGGACAAAGAGCCAGGGAACCATCCTGCCCAGGGGAACACCACAAGTTCCAGTCCAGATTTCCCGTTTCAATAAAGTGGGCATTAGTGAGGTCATCCTTCCTGGAGGCCAAGTAGCTTCAGCAGCCTCATTCGTATGGGTGGAGGTTTGGAGACCTGAGATTGTTTTGGTAATTTGACAGTGAGAGGCTAGTATAAGCCTGACTTAGAGGTTCTTTAGAAATATTATTTCCTCCAAACTTGGCAGGTTCTCAGTGTATTTGCTTCTGGTCAGGCACAACGTCAAGCAATTATAGCCAAAGGTCTTGACTAAGCATTGTTTTTAAGGCTACAAACATATCTTTACCTTATTGGCATCTATTTTCTGCCTATTCTACTAGATTGTAAATTAACAGAGGCTACTTTGAGACCATCCTCTATAATAAAAGGCTAACATGCAAATCTACCAAACAGCAGAATGACTAGTCACCATAATGAGCACTGACCACCGGGGAAGATGCTCAATGCAGGAGCTGCTCTCTGGTGGTCAGTGCACTCCCACAGGGGGAATGCTGCTCAGCCAGAAACCAGGCTCACAGCTGGCAAGTGCAGCGGCAGTGGCAGAAGGCCCCTGACTCCATGGCAGTGCTAAAGATGTCTGACTGCTGGCTTAAGGCAGCGGGCCTAAGCCGTCAGTCAGACATCTCCCAAGGGCTGCTGGACT
>NW_006282396.1:2983732-2992384 GCF_000327345.1 Myotis davidii
GCGGGGCTGAGGGACCCCCCCCACACACACAAGTGCACAAATTTCATGCACCTGGCCTCTAGTTTAAAACAATAGGCTTGTAAGAAAGTAATATTGTTACTTTAAACATTGTCACTGTACTGTAGTTTTTGGTTAGGCTATTGGAAATTTCAACATTTGTTCAGATAAATGTACTGTAGTTTTTGGTTAAGCTATTGGAAATTTCAACATTTGTTCAGATAAATTCCAAGGTATTTATATTTTTTTAATGTTCCTGTTATGTGTTCAATATCCTTGAAAAGTCTTATGGACCCCCAGTACTTCATTTGTGAAATGAAATTACCCCGAAATCCATCCTAGTATTGCTGTATTCTGTTTGCTTTGAGGAGACACACAAACAAAAGAGATTATTTATTCTAAGATACAGGACAGCTGAGAGAACAGTGGTGAGAGAGAAGAACTACAAACATTTCAATTTCTAAAAACAATTGAGTTTATTTTAGAAATGTATCTTTTATGTGTAGTCTTCTAAGTATTGAATAAAAAGTATAAAATTTAATGTAGGTGTTTTATAGAAATATTTTTAATACAAGCCCCATACCTGGGCACTGTGCTAAGATTCTTACATGGAATATGCAAGTTAATTATCATTACAAGATGATGTCTCATGTTTGGGAAGGTGGCTTCTGGAACCTCTGGTGTTGTTCCAGTTCAAATTTAAATCATTTAATTTCGGTACAGTTCCTATGCATTTACATGAAAATACCTACAGTAAGAGATATAAAAAAGCATGAAATGATACAGTTGAGACACCCTGAAATGTTTATCATCCGTGTCCATTTTTGTTGTTATTTTCATTTTAGGCATTTATGCAGCACTTTGAGACCTCATGATTCTCTAAGGGCTTTTTACTAAAATCCATCAAATGTTAATTCTTTTATAGTGGACAACTCTGCCTTCTCCAGCTGTCACCGTAGCAATAAGATGTGTATTAACCATGACTTTCAAGCCAGGAAGTTTCACATTTGTTTTTGACAGCCTTTTGTGACTTTTCTACCAAAGGCAATTTCTTGTGCGAATATTGTGAACAAGTCCTGGCAAAGTAGAAAGTTGGCGGACCTTGTGATGCGAGAACGTGCCTTCCTGGTATGGAAGAGCATTACATTATTGACCAAGGCCGGTGCCTAACAAATGACCCATTTTTAAAATCCAGCTGATTTTCAAGATGATGTTTTTCGTTTTCAAAAGATCTTTTTGAGGTTGAGACAGCAAACATGTTGTAGAAAAGACAAACAGAATCTGTCATTTGTAAAGCATAACCTGTGCCAATGTTTTCCCTGTCACAAAGTTTTCTACTGTAGAAAATTAAATAAAGGCCAATAAAATTGGTATATAGAGAAACATAGCACAATGATGCCAACATTAGAAAGCACACAAAAGAAAACACAGAAATATTTGGCTACATGAAGAGTGAAAGAGTGAACTGTTTGTGTGTGTGTGTGTGTGTGAGAGAGAGAGAGAGAGAGAGAGAGAGAGAGAGAGAGAGAGACATGCTAATAATGAGCAGCAAAAAATAGCTGCAACAAAATATAGAAACAAAATGTTTCATATTCCTTAATATCAGATAATTTATTCAGTAATTATCATGAGGCAAACATTGGGCTAAATACTTTCTATACATTATATACATTATTTTATTGAGTTTTCACAATAACCCTATGTTGGTAGGTGTCATGGTTTATATTCTGCACCCACAAAATCCATCCGTTGGAGTCCTAACCCCCAGCACATCCGAATGAGACCTCATGTAGAAATAGGGCCATTGCACATGGAATTAGGTAAGGTTAGTTAAATTAAGCTGACATCATACTCGTGTCGGATGGGCCCCTGATCCCATATGACTTCGTCTTAGTAAAAAGAGGGAATTGAAGAGAGAGAGAGAGAGAGAGAGAGAGAGAGAGAGAGAGAAACATCAGTGGTGAGAGAGAATTATTAATCAGCTGCTTCCTGCACACCCTCTCCTGGGGATGTGCCTGCAACCAAGGTACATGCCCTTGACTGGAATCGAACCTCGTCAGATGGGCCCCTGATCCCATATGACTTCGTCCTAGTAAAAAGTAGGAATTGAAGAGAGAGGGAGAGAGAGGGAGAGAGAGAGAGAGAGAGAGAGAGGAGGAATGCCATGGGAAAATTGGAGTTACGCTGCCAAGGAATGGCAAACATTGCTGCAAAGCCATAGGGAGCTAGGACAGAGACCTGGAACAGGCGCTCCCTCACAATCCTCAGAGGGAATCACTCCTGCCTACATCTTTATATAGGACTAGCCTCCCGAACTGCCAAACAGTGTGTTCCTGATGTTTCTATTACCCAGACTGTAGTCTGTATAATGACCGTCCTAAAAATAAACTAATACGGTAGTTATTATCATTACCTCCATTTTGTAAGTGAGGAAACACATGCTCAGAAAGTTTAAATAATTTTTATGGTCATACAATGAGTACCTGATTAAGTGGTTATTAGAACTAGCTGTTTTATCCCATTTTTAGAACAGGAAAAAGAATATTCCAGGTCGTAGGAACAGTCAGTGATAAAATGTGGAAACAACAGTAGTTATTATCATTACCCCCATTTTGTAAATGAGGAAACGCATGCTCAGAAAGTTTAAATAATTTTCATGGTCATACAATGAGTACTTGATTAAGTGGTTATTAGAATTAGCTGTTTTATCCCATTTTAGAACAGGAAAAAGAATATTCCAGGTTGTAGGAACAGTCAGTGATAAAATGTGGAAACAAAAAAGCAAGGCATTCTGTGGAATCAGAGGATATTTTCATACGGAGAGAGATTAAGGTCAAGGGGTTGGAGAAGTGACTGGAGAAGGAGAGGAGAGCAATGGGTCTACTTGAGATGACTCTTGGAGGCAATATTCGATTTTTGGGGTTGTCCACCATTTCCTGCGTGGCTGGCAGTGATGTTCTTGATATTATTTCATGTTCTGAGGAAGTCCCCTGAAGTGATTATCTTGGCACCATATTTAGCAAGCTGATCCGGGTGCTGTGTGGGGCATTGTCCAGATTATTCTTTGGCCAATGACCTCTTGCTTATTCTTCACAGTCTCACTGTTCCACAGTGCAGACATCAAATGCAGAGTGAGTCCAAATATTGATTTACAATTCCCAGTCTTTGGACTCTTAATGGGACAGCCCTCCCTCTCATTTTTCTCCATTTTGATATTCCTGATATCTAGGCATAGACATTAGTGATCCAGCCTTCAGCACCTACGTACGTAATCCCCCCATTACCTTTCTGGTTTTGCCCCCTGTGGCCTTTACACCGTCAGTCTGCAAGACATCGCATTCTATTGTTTGCCTTAGAATTTTGCAGCTCGTCTCCAACACAAATTGGTATCATTTTAAATGCTTTGAAATCAGTGACCCAAGGATATTTTCCTTTCTGAGCATCACCCTAAGGGCAGTGCAATGTCCCATTTCTGATGTAAGCATCTCTTTGTACGTTTCTCCATTTTTTCATAGATGGCAGCATCTATTTTATATGTATATTATGTACCTCATAGGCAACAAGAAAACACAGAAAGCACTCATTATATAAAAATGAAAACAAATATTAGGTTGTAACTAAAGTATTTGTGGAAAAAAAAGTATTTAAAGTTAACCAAAGAAAATTAATAACGCTGCAAGTAAAAAAGACGTGGGAGATAATACCTGGTTTTAGAAATGTACTGAATTGTTGAAACATTTAAAATATTTAAATGACCATTTCCACACAATTTGTGGGAGTGGAATCTTTGTTCATATAAATATATATATCTTAAGTTATTCAGAAGGTAGTTTATCTAAGGTAGATGTCAAGTTACTGGAAGCAATATTTATTCATCCAATTCACCAAATAAAGGCTTGTCGTAGTTTATGAGGCTCAGGGATATAGTAAGGAAAACAAATCCTACCAGCACAGATTTTATGGTTTACCCAGGGAGCAGCCAACACAGGAACTAATAAATAAGATTATCACTGATTGACAGATGGTGATGTGCTGAATACGAACAGGCTGATAAAAAATCAAACGACTGGTAGATATCCCTTTAGTTGCATAGGAAGGGACATAAAGGATAAAACTAGCCTAGACATCCAGAGACTTAGAAGAAAATCATGTGTACCAGTTTTCTGTTGCTGCCTAACACATTAGCACAAACTTAGTGTCTTCAAAAAACACACATGCATTCGCTCACCATTCTGTTGGCCAGACATCTGGCGTGCTTAACTGGGTTCTCTGCTTAGGGATCACAAGTTCTAAATCAAGAGCTTGGCTGGATGGCCTTTTATCTGGAGCCATTCAGGAAGAATCTGATCCCAGATTCATTCAGGTTGTTGGAAGAATACAGGTCCTTCTGGCTGTAGGGTTGAGGTCCCCTGTTCTTTGCTGGAAAAGCCCTCAGCTACTCTCGGCTCCCAGAGGCCACCATCATTCCTCCTGATGCGCCCCCCTCCATCTCAATTCATCAACAGTGCATTGACTCCCACTACTGTTTCAAATATCTTTGACTTCTGTCTTCCTTTCCCATCACAGACAAAGTTTTCTGCTTTTACTAGATCATGGGATCAAACTGAACACAGATGGATAATCTCTCTTTTATAAGGTCCCCTGTGCCATATGGATAATGCAGTCCTGGGAGGGATAGCTCATTATCCTCATTGGTTCTGTGCATTTGGAGGCTTGAAATATTCAGGAGTATTTCTAGAATCACACATATAGCAAAATTCTAGACACTAATCACCACACCTAAAAACCTAGTTTGGTTTTTGCTGTTATTTTTGCTTACATTTATCTTTTGCAATTCTGGAGAAAGGGACTCGCTGTAGGTTTCTGAAGCCATCAGGAAGGAATTAATAGAGAAAATTATTAGGAGAGGAAAGAGCTTTTGATAGCGACATCTAGGAATTTGTGGTGCAGGGCTGACTCTTGCTAGTTAGAGAAGAGGAGATTTAGAGCTCCTGGGATGAATCATTGTACATAGCATAACAAAAGCCAACTTCAACACATTCTACTTTGGCTATGTTGTTTGCTTGCCTTCTTTCTTGCCGTTAGAAGAGGATTATATATATCTCATAGACTCTAATTACGTCTATCTCAGAGGACATGGGTGAATATATATGCATAAGCCTAGCATTATGCCTGACATAAACCTTGTATTCCAAATGCAAAGTCCTCTCTTTTTTCCTTCCACAAACCCAAAGCTGCTTAAGTGTAGTAAAATGGTTCTTTATCCCTCTTTGTAAGGCATTGTATAAAACTGCATGGGTTTGCCATTAAAATGTATTTGAAGCTACAGCTTGACAGTTACAGGTAATTCATGTAGAGCAAAATAGGAAACTGAAAAAACCCAGTATGTACATGGGGTTTCTAACCCTAGCACTCAGATATTGGAAATGAAATGGTTAAAATGCAGCCACAGACCAGGAAACATGTTTAGTTGTTTTCCACAGGAGGTGTCATTGTATACAGTTTCTCACCTGAATTCAGACTGCAAGTGACTCTGTCCACAAGCACTGCAGGGGGTACAGCAGTTCAGCAGCTGGCCAGGGCCCCAAAACCTCAGAGCAGGGGCTCTAGCCTCAATCTCTTCCTCAAGATATCACAAGGAGGAAGAACATTCTAGAATGTTGTTTTTATGAGATATCAATCATATGCATCATGAAACAGACCATATGAACTGAAAACTAATGTTAATATAAAACATTAAAGCATCTTATTAATGTGTATTTGTTGTCATCAAATATTTTTATTTACTTCTAAAATTCTCTCCACTTTTTCTCTCAATAGAAACAACCCATGTAACCAGGAAAAGGAAAATTTTAGAATTTATAAATTTCTAATTGTGATATTCTAAAGCAAAATTCCAAGTATTCTCGGCTTTCCCTAACTATTCCTGGATTCTGAAGTGGGAAGAAGTGGAATAAGTTTTGTCTCTTGGTCCATGATACATACAAGAACATGCTATGACTACGGAAAACAGTATGGAGTTTCCTAAAAAAAAAAAAAGAAAAAAAAAAATGAGACTTCCTATGACACAGTGATTCCAATTCTGGAAGTTTACTGGAAGGAACCCAAAACACTAATTCAAAAGGGTATACACACCCCTGTGTTCATTGCAGTGTTATTTACAATAGCCAAGAAATAGAAGCAACCCAAATGCTCATCAGTAGATGAATGGATAAAAAAGCTGTCTTGTATCTATACAATGGAATATTACTTAGCCATAAAAAAGAACAAAATCTCACATTTGCAAAAACATAAATAGACCTAGAGAATATCATGCTCAGTGGATAAGTCAGTCAGAGAAAGATAAATACCATGCAATTTCACTTAGATGTGAAACCTAAAGAACACAATAAATGAACAAAGAAAATTGAAACAGACTCATAGACACATAGAGCAAGCTGGTGGTTGTCAGAGATGATAGATGGGGGAGGGGGTTGGTGGACTGAGAGAAAGGGGAAAGGGAGAGAGGAGTACAAATTGATAGTTACAAAATAATCACAGGGACACAAAGTAAGGTATATAGTAAACTATATATGGTGCCAGGTGGGTACTGGAAATAGAGAGGGGAACACTATGTAAAGAATATGATTGTCTGCCAAAACCGGTTTGGCTCAGTGGATAGAGCGTCGGCTTGTGGACTGAAAGGTCCCAGGGTCGATACCGGTCAAGGGCATGTACCTGGGTTGCAGGCACATCCCCAGTGGGAGATGTGTAGGGGGCAGCTGATCGATGTTTCTCTCTCATTGATGTTTCTAACTCTCTATCTCTCTCCCTTCCTCTCTGTAAAAAATCAATAAAAATATAAAAAAAAAAGAATATGATTGTCTAACTTCTAAGCTGTACACCTGAAACCAATACCAAAAAAAATATTGAAAGTAAATTTTAATTTAAAAATTCCTTAAAAGTTTAAAAATTAATTAAAAAAATAAAATTCTATGATAAGTCCACTATAAAAAAAAGACTTGGTCCCAGAGAGTGCATATATTTTGAAAGCCATAATAAAGGGAAAATTTCCTCAAAAAAATGATGTGGAAATTCAAAATATAAACTAGAAGCAGTTCCAGAGATGTTACCCTCTAACATTAGTCATAACTTCCCTGATACCCAGAAATAATCACCGTGAGAATGAAGCACAAGTAGCCAGAGGAACAGAATCTAAGAAACTGAAACAGCCGAAACCCTGATCTCACCAAATCAAAGGCAACGTTCCCCTTATATTTGGCTTTAGGTCCTGAATAAAGAGTCATTGCAATTCCTACAAGTTAAATTTCTACAAGCGTAAGTCCTTGTAATTGTCTATTGGTTGCTACTTGCCATGTCACTTCCCAATCCCCTACCCCCTATCTACATCCACCTTCCTGGTCTTATATTTCACTATTTTCTTTCTCACACAATCTTCTCCATTCACCTGATGAGATCTCACCCTAGGGGTTTGACCAGGTTTATTTTTCCCCACAGCACTGCATTATTTACAATCTGATATAGAGCATTTTTAATTCTGTGTTTGTTGGCTGCTCATCCAACTCCTGTGGTTTTTATCCTGGTCTGCAGTACCTAGAACAGTACCTTACAAACAGTAGGCCCTTAATAATTATTTAGTGCATGACTTAATCTCAAAAATGGAGATTGATCATTCTAAATTAATCCTTCTCTCTCTCTTCATGCAGTAAACAACAACTGCAGAAACTGTTCTAGATAGAAGCGTAGATTACATGGACCTCAACTAACGATAGAATCAAGATTGTGGTTTTTGCCTGGCCAGCTTGGTTCAAGAGGTCAAGGTTCGATTCTTGGTCAGGGCACATGGCAGGGTTGCGGACTAGATCTCCAGTGTGGGGCATGCAGAATGCAGCCGATCAATGATTTTCTCTCATCATTGATGTTTCTCTCTCTCTTACCTTCTCCTTCCCTCTCTGAAATCAATAAATTTTTTTTAAAAAAGTTTGTTGTTTCCTCAGCAAGCAACCCACCCAAAAGGCATTCCTTCCTTGACATTGCCCTTAGGCAGCACTCTTGCTACGTGAGTATCTCAAGGTCACTTGCTAACCCACAGAATTTTTCTAATAGATTTTTAACTAAAAATTCTGCATTTGTCTCTGAAACTCTATTTTACAATGCTGTTGTATTATCTTTAGGTTATCTTGCATAGTAACATCATTTTTAAAATTTAGTAAAAAGCATATAAATTATGTACATCATTTTATATTTATAAATCTCTGCTTGGAAACAATGGTCTATGGAAACATCATGGAACTTTCATGTGCATGTGTATATGACCAAGAAGTAAAAAAGAACAAAGTGGATTTTTCTTTCCATAGCTATGAAACTACTTGATTTTTTTGTCTCAGTTCTCTGTTGCAATCTTGCAATATATCAGCCTGGTTGACTATGGATGATTTACAGGGTCTACATATTACAGTGCCTTAATATTGATTTTTTGGAAGAGGACTCAGTACACAGAATTTTATGTGCAGGTTCAAAAGGGTTTAGGGTTTTATTTATCTCTTTAAGGTTATAGAAACTAGAAAATCCTAGTTTCCATTATGAAAGAAGGTAGAGAATATGGACAGCATTGGACATCACATCATATAGCTTCACAACTACTCCAGCTCTGAA
>NW_006282396.1:2992776-3013252 GCF_000327345.1 Myotis davidii
TAAACATCTATTGAAGGCCTTAGTGTTGTTCGGTGGAGCAACTGTTCTCAATATCCACATATAATAATGGGAAATGACTTTCTGGTCTAGAGCTGTGACTTTTCAAACAGTTACGGCTCCTAAATATGGGGGTTGGAAGGAGAATCTCCTTTTCTGAAAAAAAAAAAAAATAAATTTTACCATGAACTTTCTTTTCTTCATGAAAAATGGGCATATCATGAAAAAGAGTGTTTGGAGCATCCCTCCTAAGACCACTCACTCTGAGTTTAGCGAGACAGTCAGCTTTCCAATTCCTCAAAGAAGCACATCACTATTGATACAAACCCATGCACCTTTTTTTTTTTTTCTTCCAGTCCAGGATTATGCAACCAAAGCTCCCTTGACAGTTCAGGGGTAGATGGATGCATGCCCCACGTTATGCATATAGATGTTGCTATGAATCTTCTGAATTAGAGCTGACAATTCAGCATTAGCTTTTGCTCATAGCAATTAGTAATGATAAGCTCTAGACCAGCCTTTGAACTGCCCTTAAGGAAGAGAAGAGGGTTGCCATTACCCCTCCCATGGCTGAGCTATTGAAAAAGGAAAGCCGACCAGCCCTACTTGTACACCAAATTAGTTAGAATAGGTCATGGTTGTCTGTGCCACAGTTACACTGGCATTGCAAGGCTAATCATAAACACACTCGCATATAATACAGCCAATAAAATAAGCACCAGCTGAAGGTTTAAGAAGCACTAGGGATATAGGTTTAAATTTGACAAATGGAGAACAGTCCCCGAATTCATCCTCTCCCAATATATTACAACAACAACAAATACACATAATAAGAAAATACAAAATAACACCAACGGATGAAGTAATATTAAGAGAGATCATAGGCGCTATAAAAAGAGTCATGGGGATGTAAGGCGTAAGGAATATAGTCAATAATATTGTCATAACTATGTTATCGTTGGTGTCAGATGGAATTTAGACTTCTCAGAGTGATCACTTCGTATGTTATAAAAAGTAATTAAAATTTTACAATAGACATTTAATTTTAAAAAAGGACATATCATAGCAGAATCTTGAAGTGATTGCAGAAAATACATAACAGGTAGAATTAGATTGTGAAAAGCCTTTGCAATCTTCTGTCTGGTGCTGGTTAAATGGCATGAAACACAAACCACTTTTTTTAAAAAATATATTCTATTGATTCTTTACAGAGAGGAAGGGAGAGAGACAGAGAGCCAGAAACATCGATGAGAGAGAAACATCAATCAGCTGCCTCCTGCACACCACCCACTGGGGATGTGCCCGCAACCCAGGTACATGCCCTTGACTGGAATTGAACCCAGGACCCTTCAGTCCACAGGCCGACACTCTATCCACTGAGCCAAACCGGTTTTGGCACAAACCACTTTTAAAAAGCAGACTTTCTTCAGCTCAGAATTTGCTATTCATTATCGGTACATAGTCCTCATCACCATAAACACCTCTTTACCAGAATTTGAGTGAGATTCTCTACTTTATAACCCCAATTCCCAACTAAAGCACATTCTTACTCTTCTTTTTTTTATTCACTGCTTTTAATAGATCTCATTTAGTGGTATAACCATTGTTTAGTTTCTTAACTCTAAGTGTGTCGTGTGTGCACAATTACACACAGTACTCACAGCAGCAAAGCTGCAGGAACAGCTCTGAAAGGTCTGTCCTAATGACTCATCCTGGGGTTCAATAGTTCAGAGATGAGAAATCGTGTCAATCCCACAGGTGAAGTTGCATGGGAGAACTGAGCACATTAGGGTGCCCTCGCAGCCCATCTTTTTCACTTGTCAGGCAGCTTTTTTCATTCTTCATGACTCACCTCGGGTATCGTATTTTCTGGGAAGACGTCTTTGACAACCTTTCAGACACCCACAAATGTGCCACACACTGAATCAGCTGCCCTGTGTTTGCACCATGAAAATCACAATGGCAGTAGCAAGATCAATAGCTAACAATTTTGAGTGCTTAACGTGTGCCAAGCAATGTACTAAGTGCTTTACACACATTGCCTTCCTTAGTCTTTATCTAAACTTCATGAAGTGAGGTTATTTTACAGATGAGCAAACTCAGGTGTCAAGCACTGTACTCAGCACTTTACATTTATTGCTTCATTTTATCATCACGGTGATAGTTTGGAGCTATTGTGATCCCTACTCCAATGATGAGAAAATGAATGTTCCTAGGACCTTATTGTCCAATTCCTAGCTTTTGTCTCCATTATATCTAGGACAGAATGCATTCAAGTGGAATTTATCTGTTTATGCATCTATCTCCCTGGTGACACAGTAAGTTCAAGGATAAGGACTGTACCTTATTCACTTTTAAATTCCATATGATATGCTCAATAAATATCCACTTGTAAAAGCCAACACTTCCTTGATGTTAGTTAGCCTTAAGAGCCTTAAATTTTAAATGTGTTTCAGTAAACAAATCATCACAATCGTTCTTCCTCTGAAAAGGGCTCTAGCAGTTCTATTTTGCTACCACATCGCTGCTTTCCCTGCAAATGAGCCCCAGGAGATCACGCTTCTTGTGAATCCAGCCAAAGCCATGGTTGACTGCTGTTGATACCCCTGCAAGGCTTGGTGCAGGAACTCTGCTCGGCTAGAGCTCAAAGCATTGGTCTCGGTTGCTCTTAAACCTACTGAAGGGCTCCGAACCCATGGCCATTGATGCTGGTGGTCCCCAACAATCCATGCACAGCTCTGCACTGCCACAGGGAAAGCTGTGATGCAGGGGAAGGAGCAAGAAGCTTGTGCTCCGTACTGTTCTACACTGCCCCGAGGCCCACAGTGGTCGGCAAACTCATTAGTCAACAGAGCCAAATATCAACAGTACAACGATTGAAATTTCTTTTGAGAGCCAAATTTTTTAAACTTAAACTATATAGGTAGGTACATCGTTATTAACTTAATTAGGGTACTCCTAAGGCTTAGGAAGAGCCACACTCAAGGGGCCAAAGAGCCGCATGTGGCTCGCGAGCCGCAGTTTGCCGACCACGGAAAGCTCAGCCCATGCACTGGACCTCTTCCGGCTTCAACAACCTTGGCCTCTAGCCTTCTCCTCCAAGACCACAGAGGAAAGGAACTCCCAAGGCATGTCCCATCCGTGCCTCTCAGATTAGTTCCTTCACAGCACAGTGAGCAGCAGGACCAACCTCTCTCTTCCAGGCAAACACGTGTGCCATTGCCAATTACCCTGAAGGGGAATCAAGAAAATATTAATAAAAGTTCATATTCCCCCATTTTGTCATCAGTCACCTTGTGACAGTCCTATAAGAGCGGTGGCGGTGAAGGGGAAATGGCCATATCTAAACGCGTAGATGATTTAATCTTATGAATGAAGCAGGCCTCTTGCGCACTCGGAGTCCATGGGGACTGACTTATAAATTAAGCAGTAATGCATGGATCTTTGCTCATTACTTTTGCGATAAATCTCCTTTGGTGAGTTATCTGCACACTAACCTCAGAAAGGCACCTTTTTCTGTCTGAAGTCTGGCTCCCTCCATGGTGCAGCAGCCAACATCCCTGTGAACACATTACTCCAGATCTTTCTGTCTTTCAGATAAATAATCCTAAAATCCCTTCACACATGTGTCTCATTGTTTCTAGGTCACCAGTAGATACTTTAGACAATATCAGAAAACAGACAATAGGTTGAAGGCCTGGGGCAGGGGGCGAGGAAGGTTAGAAGGGGGCAATGGGAGAAACTGGGGGACATGTCATGCTTTCAACAATAAAGATTAAAAAATAAATATTTTTTCTTTATTGATTAAGGTATTACATATGTGTCCTTATCACCCCATTGCCCCCCTCACTCATGCCCTCACCCCCCTGGTGTTTGTGGGGGTCATATAGGCCCCCATTGGTTAGGCCTATATGTTGCATGTAAGTCCTTTGGTTGGTCTCTCCCCCTACCCCCATCCTCCCCTACCTTCCCTCTGAGGTTTGACGGTCTGACCGATGCTTCTCTGTCTCTGGATCTGTTTTCATTCATCAGTTTATGTTGCTCATTATATTCCACAAATGAGTGAGACCATGTGCTATTTACCTTTCTCTCA
This sequence comes from Myotis davidii, assembly GCF_000327345.1. Lineage (NCBI taxonomy): Eukaryota > Metazoa > Chordata > Mammalia > Chiroptera > Vespertilionidae > Myotis > Myotis davidii. The sequence continues at coordinate 2,996,867 of NW_006282396.1, forward strand.
CTGGCTTATTTCACTTAGCATAATGCTTTCTAGTTTCATCCATGCTGTTACAAATGGTAAGAATTCCTTCTTTTTTATGGCAGTGTAGTATTCCATCGTATAGATATAACAGATTTTTAATCCACTCATCTGTCGATGAGCACTTAGGCTATTTCCAAATCTTAGCTATTGTAAATTGTGCTTCTATCAACATAGGGGTGCATATATCCTTTCTGATTGGTGTTTCTAGTTTCTTGGAAAAATAAAAAATAAAAAATAAATTTTAAAAAGAAAACACTAAGATGTTAAAAATCTTTTATATACATATTTAGTCAATTGTATTTAGTCCATTATAACATATTTTGGATTTAAAGAATTGACATACTTTCAACAATTTGTATTTTTTATCTTCTCAGCCATTATTTTATTTTATTTCCTAAATATGTTTTTACTGACTTGAGAGAGAGAGGAAGGAAGAGGGAGAGAGAGGGAGAAAATCAAGGAGAGAGAAACATTGATCAGCTGCCTCCTGCACACCCGCTACTGGGGATCTAGCCCACAACCCGAGCATATACCCTGATCAGGAATTGAACTGGTGACCTCTTGGTGCAGGGGTCCATGCTCAACCATTGAACCACACCGGCTGGGCTAAGCTATGTCATTTTATTAATGAAGTAAACGGGGTAGGAATTTGCTAAACGAATTTAACCCCTTCCCCGGCAGAAACGTGTATACACGTTTTCACAAAATGTTCTTTTTTCAGTCGTCGATGAGTATACTCGTCTAAAAACTTTACCTTCAAAAACCAGCTACATACGTACCATTCTAAATAATTTCATCTAGAAACTTTCTGAGGAAATACTATTCTTAACCACAAAAATGGGAAGAAAAAATAGTTACAAACTGTTTTCATAACCAGCATCAAAAATACTATATAGAACCAAAATAAAAAAATTAGTCTGAAAAAGAAACGTTTTTAACAAAAAAATTATTGGGGAAGGGGTTAAAATTAAAGGCACTACTGCTTCACAATTGTGCAAATGAAAGACACAAAGCGATAGATGGTCAAACTGAGGCTGCATACAATCCTTGACACTTTGGTGTCACTGAGGTTTATTTACACTTTATGACAACACTAGAAAGGCCTGGGAATGAAATCTTCCTTCCTCAGTTTGGTGAAAAGAAGGGGAACTTGGCCTGTTTTTTTTTTTGTTTGTTTGTTTCATTCCTTTCTTATTTTTCCGTTTGCATTGGCTTGCTCTGATATGGTATTTGACATGAACACAAAGCGCTAGATGTTCTCGTTGACTTCCAGCAAACGAATGGGGGAGTAGGGCAGTTCTTGGTCAAGTCCTTTATAAGAATGGTTTGATTTTTGTACCCTAATGTCTGCTTTTTGCTCAGTGTTCTGATGACTTGCTATAAATGACTTATTTAGCATTCATGCAGACTCTGTTGCAAGTTTGTTTTATCTAGTGAATTGAAATTATTGCTTAATTAAAAAAAGGTTTTAAAAAAATAGCCATGTCACCATAGTAGCATAGGTTGCTTCCGGTTGTTGTGTTACTTTTAAACTCAAAGGTTCTAACAGACAGTCTCACCACCAAGCCCCGTGTGGTGTATGAGACTCTCTGAATCAATAATTTTAGGAAGATAGATAAGGGGAACATCAAGTTAATGTCCACATGGAATACACTCGGCAACACCTCCAAGGAAAGGTGGCAGCTTGAAGAATGTTATTTGCTCCCTCTCCTCCTTTTCTTCTCTCCATTTCTCATGTAGCAGACACAGCAGACATCGCCGACCAAATGAAAAAGTGATGAAAAATCTGTAGGGATGGGAATCAAAGATTTTTTTTAAAAATCACAAAATGTAAAGTAGAATATAAATATTCTTATTAGAAACTGAGGCCAGTTCAGGTTGACATAAGCTTATAAGAAAAGAAACCAAGAAACTTGGAATTTTTATTTTGCTTCGATGGATGTGCATTTACTCACTATCATATCTCATCTCTGTAAGAAAGCCAGATGTGTGATTTAGTGCATTTTCCAGGGTGGGGGAAAGAGATAAAGGAGTAGCAAGAGGCACTTTGTTACACATAATATATTAGAGATAGGCACTGGGATTTGGGGAACAAATTCTGCTTAATATAATATTAATTTGCTTTTTTCTCTCATGTACCTGTCTTCCTTGTGAAACTTACCAGGGAAAAGATGACCAAGGATATTGGCCCCTAGGGCAGAGGACTGAGATGTTCTAGGCCACAGTTCCATGGGCAGAAAAAGACAAATGGACCAATTCTATCCGGGCATTCAGTCCACAGTGACTTGTTGGGCCCACTCTGTAGCAGAGTCTGACTTAAGTACTGGAGACATATAAAGAGCCAAAGGAGACATGGTCTCTGCTCTTTTGTGCTGCTCTGCACCGACCTTTCCTATGTGGAAAATTCCAATTGCTCCAATAACTCCACCAAACATGGCACTCTTCCTCACCTCTAGACAGGGTGCCAAGGTTAGAATAAGAAGAAAAGAAACAAATCCAAAGGGTTTTCCCAACATCCAGTAGTGCTCACTTCTAAATGTTTAAGAGGAAAAAGAGCAAAGATGGAAACCAAGATGTTGCAAGGAGCCAAGCATAGTATCAACGACAACAAATGCAGACTGATTGAGCTCCTTTTCTGAATGTCAATAACCACAAGTTGGATACAGATATGATATTAAATTATATGCCATCTAGTTAATACCATAAAAAGCAAGAGAGAAAGATTGTCAGAGAAACACTAAGTGAACAAAAAAGTGAAATAATTAATTTCAAACAAAGTTTAGTTTGAAGAAGATGCACATTTGAAGTGAGTATCATCACTGTATCAATAAAAGGAACAGCATAAAGAGTAAATTCATACATGAAATTGCATATTTTTAAATAAATTTTAAAAATGAATGGAAATGCCAATGGCAACTAACAATAATACTATTTTAATAGGTGCTTTCATCATATAGTGCTCAGTCATTAGGTCATCTACTTAGTCACTCAGGAAATATGTCCCAAAAACATACTCTATAGAGGTACTGTGTTAGTCATTAGCGATACAATGATGAGCAAATCAGTAATGGCCCCTGTCACATGGAGCTTAGAGTTTAGTGGTTGAGATATCCACTAAGTAATTAATAAAAAAGGAAGAAATCAGGGTAAATAAAGAAATGAGCAGGAACAGCATATGAGAGAGAGCATGAGACAGGAGACAGAAATGGCCTCTCTAAGTGGAACCTTAAGGGCAATTATGAATCACACAGGCAAAGAGCCAAGGAACAATCCCTCAGGAAAAAGAAACAGCTTGAAAAAAGGCTAGACAAGACCATGTGGCTAGAGTATAGTAGAGAGTGGAAAAGTGAGATTAGAGTTAAATAGGAATCAGATCATGAATGGCTTATTAGGGCTTGGGAAGAAGTTCAAATGTTAATCCTAGTGCAACAGGAAGTCATTAGAAGGTTGAGCAAATGGTTGAGTTTATGCAGGATATACTTTAGTATCATGCTAGGTACCACCCGGGAAATAGACAAAAGTAAAGCAAGCCTGAATGTAAGGGTAACTTAGACTTACTCATTAGTCTAAGTGAGAGACATGAACTAGTTGGTACAGTTTAATGTAATATGAAATTAACAAAACCTAGTGATATTTCAGATGTAACAAGTGAGGGGGGAAAGATGCATCTTCTTTTTGAGCAGCAAGGTAGTTGGTGATGCCACTAGTGAGATGGGAATTAACTGGAATAGAAACATGTTTGAGTTGATGAATCAAGGATTCACTTTTAAACATATTAATTTTGTGATTCTTGACAAATAGGTAACTGAAATATAGATCCATACACAAAGGTGAGTGATGATGTAGAAACTAAACTTTTAAGCCATCAGGATATATTTGGTATTTAAAGCCATAGAAACTAATTACTAAGGAGAGAATGAAAATAATGCAAGATAATCTAGAATGGAGACTGAGCAGCCCCGACTTTTAAAATTTGCAAGGGAGATTGAGAAAGATGACTAGGAAGATGAAAGCTGAGAGGCAAGAATATTCCAAGGAAGAGAGATGATCAAGGCTGTAGAATCCTTGTGCGATGTCAAATAAATGCATAATCAAGAAATACTCAGGTTGAGGATGAATGCTAGGCATGGGAATATCCTCAGTGGGCCAAAAATTATAATAACCTTTTTAAAGAAAGAAGGCATATGGGAGTAAGTTGAAAGAGGAAAACTGAAGTCCAAAACTTTCATGGAAAGTAACAGCTACAAATGGTGGGAGAATCCTCACAAGCATGTCAAACTCGCGGCTGTGAGCCTCATTTATTTGGCCCGTGTTAGCCTTTGAATTTGACATGCTTACTCTAGAGTTCTCCAAACTTAGATATAGTGGAAAGCAGGGGTAATTTTCTAAGAAATCTAAAATCTAACTCTCAGTTTGGTTATCCATCTCCCATCCCCTACCTTGTTCCGAAAGGCAGGAAGCAGAGGTGTTTCTGACTCTAGTAGCAATAATGAGTATGGGTGCTTGAAAGGAAGGGATAAGGCTGTTTCCGTGTAGCTAGAAAGTCTAAAAAAGCCCCCCCCCCTCCCCGCCCTGCAGTATTCTACTCCCTACTCACCTATGAGTTCACCTATGTGTTCTGTGGCAAGCTGAGTTGAACTTAAACTAGAAATATTATTTCAGGTTACATAGAAGGGATCCAGTGTAATCACAAGAGCCCTTAAAAACAAACAAACAACAACAACCAAAAAGGCCATTTCCTAGCTGTTCAGATAAAGGCAAGTAGAGAGATACTAAGAGCAAGAAAGACTCCATACACCTTTGAAGATTGGGGGGACAGGGCACGTGAGCAAGCATGCAAGCAGCCTGTTGGCTATAGACTGATAGCCAGCAAGGAAACAGAAACCTCAGACCTATAGCCACACAGTGGATTCTGCCACAAACTGAATGAGGTTGAAGTAGATTCTCCCTGAGCCTATATGACTCATATTTCAGATTTGAGAAACCCTGAGCAGAAAACCCCATCAAGTCCACCTGAATTTCTAACCTACAGACTATAATAATAAAAGCATAATATGCAAATTGAACTAACGGCCAAACGGGGGAACAACCATCCAGATGACCATCTGGATGACCACACTATGACACCTACCAGTGCCAGACTAGCCAAGGTGAGTGTGATGCGATTGGTTGGGGACCCGGCCATCGCCCCATGATCGCCCTGAAGAGGTCACCGGCCAGTAGGTCAATTGATCAGTCGGGGGGCTCCACCATTGCCCCAAAGAGAGAGCCCTAAGCTACCCAGCTGATGGCACTGTGGTGGGTAGCCTGGGCCTCCCTCTGCAGGGGCGATCCATTGTGGAGGGCAGGGCATACCTCTTTGGAGCGATCGATTGCGGGGCTCCCAGACTATGAGAGAGCACAGGCCAGGCTGAGGGGTCCCTCCCCCTCCCCAGTGCACAAAATTTTGTGCACCGGGCCTCTAGTGAGATAATAAATGGGTATTGTTTGGGGTCATTTACTTTGTGGTGATTCCTTACACCAAGCATGTGAAATTCACTGCCAGCGATGCGGCCCACAACGAATATTTTTGCAGCCCAGCCAGTACAACGGCGTGAGCAGTTATTTACAATTATGAAAGGAATTAAGTCTCCTATCAGATCCAGAATTACTGAGATTCAACTTGGGTCAGTTTTGAAAGTAATCACTGTGGACAAGATTTCCCCTGAAGTAGGAAAGATAGTAGCAAAGAGAGCTAAATGTCAGGAAGAAAACATTAATTTTATCATTGCTCTTCTTCTTTTTTCTTATACTATATTTTTCTAAATAAATGTATGTTTCTATGAAAATTGAAGCTTTTGTTTTTTTTGTGGCCCACATAAACTTAAACCTTGTTTATTTGGCCCATGTTAGCCTTTGAGTTTACCTGCTTGCCTTACACAGCAATAGTAAAGTAGTGGAATCGGCAAGCCCCAACCTCACCTGTGAGCAATATATTTCCCTCCTTATTGGAGGCAGGCCACTGTAAACAAACAACAGGATCACAGAGAGGCTAACTGTGAACCCTAAATATAAGATGGGCACAATCAAATATTTCAGACAAGCCATCAAGAAACAATGGCACCTAAATTGAAAATCAATAGCAAGAATAACCGCTGAGAAAACAGATAAGTTAAGAGAATAGGCAAAAGGAGAGTTGGTCATAAGTATAATTTTTAAAAATACTCAGAATTGCAAGAGAGGACAGCATATCCACTACGCAAGAAAAAACAATTTTTTAGAAAGTACAAATCAGAGATCTGGGTAATGAAAATACATGATTATTAAAGTATTATTGAAATAAATGCAAAAGCTAGACCAAATAGTTGAATATGTACATTTGAGAAAAAATTAGTGAGTTGGAAGATAGAGCCAAGTAATTCTCCCAGAATGGTGTGAAATGGGAAAAAGGCAGTGGGGGGAATCAAAGTTAAGGGACATTGAGGATAGCTTCAGAAGTTCCAACAGAGGAAACAGAATGAGAGGCAAGGAAATACCAAATAATAATAATAATAATAATAATAATAATAATAATAATAATTCTTAGAGGTAAAAATAAATGCAAGATATTTTATTTGAAAACAGCCACTTGGTGTCATGGAAAAAAAGTATATAGCTATACTATCTATATATAAAATAGGCTAATGTGCAAATTGTTCCCTTGGAAGTTTGACAAAGGAGTTTGATCGCTCGCTCTGATGTGCACTGACCACCAAGGGGTGGCATGGAACAAGGAAAGGCCCCGAGGCTGGCAGCTGGCAGCCGGAAGCTGGAAGGAAGGCCCCGGCCAGCCCTGATCGCCAGTCAGGCCTAGGGACCCTACCTGTGCATGATTTTGTGCACCGAGCCTCTAATATATTGTATTAACCTAGGGTCTGGGTTTGATTCCAATCAAGAGCACAAGAGCATCTACCTTGATTGAAGGTTCCTCCCCAGCCTGGGCCATGGTTGGGGCTCGTGCAGGAGGCAACCAATCATTGTGTTTCTCTCACATCAGTGTTTCTCTCTGTCTTTCCCTCTCTCCTCCACTCCCCCTAAAAATCAATGGAAAAATATCCTCTGTTCAGGATTAATAATAACAAAAATTAGTAATTATTTTGTACACAAACACACACACGTATATATAACTGTACAACTATAACCAAAATAAAATATCATTCACAGTTGTATATTCTCATCTCATGGATATTGTCATAGTAATCTCTAAGTGTACTGAATCTTTAAAATATTTTAATAACAAATAAAAATGGAAAGCTTCATAAGTAATTAAAAATGCAAAGTAAGCATTATTATTGTTTTTTCTATCATGTTGGCAAAAGATGTGAATAGGGATTCAGAATTTAGGTCATTTAGACTAAGAGGAAGGCAGAGTGTCTGGTACATTTAATATAGCCTTTTTAGAAATTGATACAGAAATGTTTATTTGAAGACTTAGTAATGTACAAATGTTTTAATCTAGAAAATCCCTTCTGGGAATGTGTCCTAATCAAATAATGAGAAAGGTGTGCAAATGAACAAGTATAGAAGTGTTTATCAAAATGTTAATTCTAGTTAAAAAAAACACAACTTTCTAAATACCCAAAAAAGAGGAAAAAATTAACCAAGTCTCACTGATTCAATATAATACACTGTAATCTTTAACAATGAAGTGGTAGAAGTTTATGTTCTCTCTGAAAAAAACACACAAAATGTGTATGGAAATTCTAAATGTTGGAATCTCAAGAGCATTAATTTATTATTTTAGGATTGTTGGGTTTTGGTGTTTTTTTTTTTTCTAAACCCTATCAGTAATTATGCACCACTTTATTAGTATAAAAAATAAATTTATTAGCAAAAATTAACCAGTTTAGAAGAATGCAGTCGTTTCAATAAGTTTTACTTCTGCAAAAATTCACTGCCTACAAAAGCAAATTTAAATGTAAAAACTCCACTTAGATAATTCTTTATTTGAACAATTCTGTTTTATGATGTTTAAATTCTGTTTAAATAAATACTGACCATTTATTTAAAATTTTTGTTATTATATACATTTTTTAGTTTGGCATTATAAATTTTAGTTCTGTTATATTCTCAGAAAAGAATTATAATTTTATCCTGTTTTTTTTTAAATGGAAATATCATTCATCTAATATTTAAGGTCCTGTCCACTCCTTTATTAAAGTTCATAAGGCCCAAATTAAACAAGGCTCACATATATCAGTATCTCATTCTTTTCCTTGTATATAACTGGGAAGTATTTGCCAGCAGGTATTAAATTCTACCTCTTAAGAATTCTAGAGTGCTCCATAACTGTGTGCAAATTTCCTATAGGTATATTTTAAATGCAAATTTCTGTGACAATTTTATGAACAGCTGTAGAGTTCAAAAAAAGTGCATTTTCTAATTCATACTATCTATATGCAAAGTCACGGAAAATATCAAATGTGATATGCTATAGCTTGCTTCAGTGGAATATAACCATTTATATTTATAGAGCACAGCACCCATCTTTCCCAAGCACTTTCTAAACCCAAAGAGAAAAGTTAGTTAGCCTGCCATTACCAAAGAACCATCTTCAGGATGAAATAGTGGCTTCCTCTCAAACGTAAAGCAATAAGCTGCTTCAAATTGAAGGAAAGAAATTATGGCTGATCAACTGCAAGAATTTTTAAAAGGCCGAAATGAGCTTAAATTTCACTGAGAAACCAATGGCAATATAACTGAATGAGTATAAGACTGGAAGGAAATCAGAACTATGTATTTGTCCCAGCTCTAAAAGGAGAAACCCAAATGGCCATGAGCAAGCTACTCAATTTTGTTAGGTTTCTCTCTCTCTCTCAAAAAAAAAAAAAAAAGAGAAAAAAAAAAAAAAAAAAAAAAAAAAAAAGAGGAAAGAAAATACAGCCTAGCTGGTGTTGCCAAGTGGTTAAGCATCAACCTATGAGCCAGGAATTCATGGTTCGATTCCTCGTCAGGGAACATGGCCTGGATTGCGGGCTCGGTCCCCAGTGTGGGGTGTGCAGCCAACCAATGGTTCACTCTCATCATTAATGTTTCTCTCTCCCTCTCCCTTCCTCTCTGAAATCAATAAAAATATACATATTTTTAAAGTACAATAAAGAGAAGAACCCAATCAATCTCTAAAATCCTATCCAATTCTGCATTCTATGAGATTAAATAAACTCTTCTGGCCCGTAAGCTGGCCTCAGCCCCAGGCATGAGCATATCTTGATCCAAAGGGGAAAAAATATATAAGGGAAAGGCAAAATGGAGAGGGAACAACCTCCGTTTACTCTTTCAAATCAGTGGAGTGACAGGGAGAAAACACTAGAAAGACTCATTATTGTACAGAACAATGTATTGACTACATACAGCCTTCATTTTCTTTTTCTAGATACCTTACATTTAATTTTAAAATTATTTAATAAATAAATATCTACTAAAAAGTATTTATTGGCTGTGTGCTGGGCTGGGTACTATACATAGGTCATGCTAGGTTGCTTCTGAAACAGGAACTGCTACCACGCACATTGTGACCAGGGGCAGTCGGGCAGTGTGGACCCTACATGATATCACCAAGATGTCCATGCTCCGGAGATACACCCTTGTACAGAGTTGACCTGCCAGAACCCTGGGAAAGAAACTAAAGCTAGACAAGTTCATACAAAAAAAATGTATAAATGTGGTTGGTAGTGGTGCAGATATCCTCAGTCTTTCTTGCTTCATAGTGTGTTTAGTGACTCAACAATTGCTTCCTGGAAACCCTTTGACAAAAATATACCTACAGTTTATGTATTAAGAAGTTAGGGTCAGCCCTAGCTGGCTTGGATCAGCGGATAGAGAGAGCATCGACCTACAGACTGAAGGGTCATGGGTTCGATTCCAGTCAAGGGCAGAAGCCTGGGTTGTGGGCTCGATCCCCTGTAGGGGGACTGCAGGAGGCAACCCATCAATGATTCTCTCTCATCATTGATGTTTCTATCTCTCTCCGTCTCCTTTCCTCTCTGAAATCAAAAAAATATATATTTAAAAAAAAGAAAAAGAAAGAAGTTAGGTTCAAACAACCTAAGCATTTGTATCTTAACAACTTAATAGCTGTTTGAAAAAATATCGCACAGAAATTGGAAGAACACAGACATGAATTGAAAGAAAAAACATTTTCATTTTATTTTTACATAACCATGATTACTTACTGACTGAAAGTGTGCGCCTAACAGGCACTGCACAATTTCTCAAACCATGAAATCATATTAGACACCACCACCCTGCTTTCCTATTCCATGTTGATTTTCTCACAGCGCTTGCTTTTTATTGCTGTATTCACACAAAAACAAACAAACAAAAGCCTCCACAAAGGCATGATGCATTCAAAGGAATATGGCCCAATTTCATATTAAAATTGTTAACTATCTCACCCTAGGAGTTCCTGTGCTGTTTGACATATGGCAAGGATTTTTGTGTTTCACTCTGTATTGCTGACAAAATTTTCTGTGGGACCTGGAGTGCCATGGTGCACATTTGGGGAACTGGTAGTTGCATGGGGTTTTATTGCTAAATGTGTTTAATATAATCCTCCTTGCCCCTCTGGGGTTATCAAAACAACTCTGGGTGCTTTGTTGTTTTTCTCCAAATCCCATTTTTCTATTGCTTCCATTCCTTTCTGTGCCTATAATCTTTAATTATATGAATTAAAATCACAGATTATGGTAAAAGGAAGTTGGCATGCTAGTGGTTTCTGGTGGGTGCTGTAAACTTCCACCCTTTGGGCATTGACCTAATGAGTCTAACTCTGATAAAGTGACCTTAATTTTACATTCTAGAATGACAACACATTGTCACCACTCTGCACGAACTGAATCTTAATGATCAGAAGACACTTAAGTTTGCAGTCAACTCTGGATCTAGGAATTGATCTTCCCCTCCTCAATTCTGGAAGTCCAAGATCCTCCGTCAAAACTCACATGAAATCAGCATAATCTGGCTACCTTTGTTCAGAATAAGGAATATAACAACCACGTGGAATATTAGTCTGTTAGGCCATCTTCTTTCCCATTGGAAAGCCACCCTTAGGAATTTTTTAAAAGACTGTAAGACCACATAGAAAAGATTTGGGAAAAGAGCAATTGATGTAACTAACAAGCATCATCTAGTCCAAATCCACCAGATGCTATCTTTGGCTGGTCTCTCCTTTTTCTTGCCAGGCAGTGCTATAATACGAAATTCCTCCAGTTGCCATCTCACATCTTTTGGTTTCTGGGTAGGATCCTAATCTCTTCAAAAAGAGAGCTTCTATGCATAGTAATCTCAAACACATCTTGACTTCAAAGACATCTGCTTATTGCAAGCATTAGGACAATCCTGGAAGGGTGATCTGAAAAAAAAAAATTATATATAGACCTAAGATGATGTATCCCCTGCTCGCAAGCCTCAACATCCTTATGAATTATTGGCAAATATTACTTGTATCAAATACATGCGGCTAGAACTGCAAAGGTTTGGTTGTTGTCACTGTTTATATGACACGTTTAGTTGTACAAACGTGTACAACTTCCAGACACATTTCCACTGTGCATTTAGTATATGTACAAAACCAAGTAGGGACTTTTTCAGTTTCATTAAAATTAAATTTTAGCTCAGCCTTATAAAACATTTAAAAAATGTTAAATCTTTTCTATTTTAAATGTATGGAGCTTAGGTAGTTAATTTTCTCCCTCTTAAATGTAATTACCCAAGGAAATCATCTGCATATATAATTGTCTTATTCTTAAGCAAAAAGAAAATATGTTCATCATCTGAAATACAATCACTATAGTTACAGAATTTTGGTTTATAGAAGAGGTTGGCAACCACTTTCTGTAAGGGCCAGATAGTAAATATTTTAGGCTTTGTAGTCCATACAACTATCTCAGCAACTGAACTCTGTCATTGTAGCACAAAAGCAGCAAAGATAATACAGAAATAAGTGAATATAGCTGTTTCCAGACAAATTTTACTCTCAAACAGGTGGTGGCCTGTAATGTAATAATATATTACATTTTATTTATTCATTCACCCATCTAAGGGCACTTATTTTTTATTCCCCAAATTGGCCAATAATTCTAAAAGAAACACAAGAGTGTACATATCACTTCAAGGTAATATTTTGTTTCCTTGGGATCTATAACCAGAAGTGGAATTACTGGATCATATTGTAGCCGCATTGTTTTAAATTTTGAGGATTTTCCATACTGTTTTCTATAATGGCTGTATTGATTTGTATTCCTACTAAGAGAGTACAAAGGTTTCTTTTCTGTAATACTTTGCCTTTTTTATTTTGATTTTATGTTTTCGTTAATCCTTGCCCAAGGATATTTTTTCATTGATTTTTAGGGAGAGTGGCAGAGAGAGGGAAAGACAGAGAGAAACATCGATGTGAGCGAAACACATTGAATGGTTGCCTCCAGCACAAGCCCCGTTCAGGGCCCGGGCCGGGGAGGAGCCTGCAACCGAGGTATGTGCCCTTGACTGTAATTGAATCTTGGACCCTTCTTCCGTCCATAGACCGAAGTTCTATCCACCGAGTCAAACCAGCGAGGGCTCCTTTGCCTTTTTTTTTATAACAACCACCCTAACAAGTATGAAGTGAAATTGCATTGTGATTTTGATTTGCATTTCTCTGATCATTAGCAATGGTGAGCATTTTTTTTATTTATATGTTGGCTATTTGTATATTTTCTTTTGAGAAATGTCTATTCATTTTTATTCAAATATTTGTCCTGTTTTACTCAGGCCATTTATTTTCTTTATTGAGTTGTTTGAGTTCTTTATAAAGTTTATATATTAACCTCTTACCAGACGTATGGTTTGAAAATATTTTTTCTCATTCCATAGATTGTTTCTTTAATCTGTCATTTGCTTTGCAGAAGCTTTTTTGTTTGGCGAAATCCCATTTGCCTATTTTTGCACTATTTACTTCCCCTACCTAAAATATTTTCCCCTTATATGACCACAATGAGGCCTTCTCTAATCATTTTGATACTACACTGTTTCCAGTCTCCCTAACTGTGCTCTATCTATTTTTTTGTTTTTCTATAGCATGCATTACCTTCTGACATGGTGTATTTATTTATGATTTACTAGTGGCCTGGTCTACGAAAGTCATGTATTGGGGGAGCAGAGGGTGGGGTGTCCCTCAGCCTGGCCTGCACCCTCTCAAATCTGGGACCTTTCGGGGATGTCTGACTGCTGGGTTAGGCCCAATCCCACAGGGAAGTCGGACATCCTTCTGCCAATCCGGGGCCACTGGCTCTTAACTGCTCACCTTCCTGCCTGCCTGCCTGATTGCTCCTAACCACTCTGCCTGCTGGCCTGCACACCCCCAACTCCTCCCCCCCCGACCAGCCTTCTCACTTTCAACTGCCTCCTCTGCCAGCCTGCTCACCCCCAACTGCCCTCCCATCCTTGTCTGATCACCCCTAATCACCTCTGCCTAGGCCCTGACACCATGGCTTTGTCTGGAAGGACATCTGGAAGGTCTCCCAGTCTAATTAGCAGATTACCCTTTTATTAGTATAGATTGGCTCACTCTCACTGCTTGAATGTAAGCAGTAGGTCAACGATCTTCATGTATTTTGTTCATCAAGGTGTCTCAAGCACTAGACCATTCCACATAGTATGCATATCAATAAATATTTGTTGAATAGCCAATCAATGATCTTCTCTCATCATTGTGTTTCTATCTCTCTCTCCCTCTTCCTTCCTCTCTGAAATCAATGAAAATATATTTAGAAAATAAAAGTCCATACACAAACATTTGAATATGCACAAAAAGCACTAAAAAAATCTCTATTGCTATGATGGCATGATGAAACACGTCACACGTATGTCTGCAGGGAGATTAGTACGTGAGTGATAAGGATGCTGCTGAGCCCTGTATGGGATTGTGCTGAGGATGGACAAGTCCTACTAGGGTATTATACTGAAATAATTTTACATGGAAAATTCATGGGCCTGCATTTAAAACAAACAGACATACAAAAACACAGCAGAATCACACATTTCCTAATCAAGGACACATTGTCATCAATTTGAGTTTAACACAGAGATTGCAAGAAAACTATTTTGGTCTGAGGTTTTCATAATACCAAGTTCACACAGCCACACCGGTGAGCAGCTTGCTTAACTCCAATATGTCAAAATAATGGCAAATGATGCATTTGAGTGTGTTTATTTTAAAATTGCAGACTGTCATAAATATTAAAAAGAAATGTGAGCCAAATAATCACAAAGACTTTTTTTCCCTAATTGCTTGAAATAACAATGGCTTAATGATGCTTGCTGTCCGTACAATCAGAAGGGATTTTTAAGAATCCCTTCCACATCTGTATCCTCCAAAACAGGTTCTAAATCTCAGGCAGTACATGTTAGCTCTGTAACTGGTGTTTGTGTACCTATGGTGCATCAACCAGAAGCTGCAGACACCAGCAGTACCCACCTGTATCCTTCAGATCCCCTGTGCTCTGGCCAGCTTCCAATAGCCAGGGTCCTGGAGACATCTCACTGCCTGGAGACTTTTTTTTTTGCATCTTAGAAAGGCTCTTTTGCCTTCAGGGACAGATCAAACCAGTGGCTCTCAGGCAGCTAAACATCCTACTTCCGTCACCCTTGCAGGGATTCTAATGCATATATTTTACACATTTCCCAGAGTTCCCTCACAGGATTAAGCTCCTTCTTGGCTTTAAGTAACGTGCCCTTTGGGTCTGCCTTACCTTCCAAGTATCACTTGTTCATGCTTCCAGAAGTGTTTCCTGAACATCTCAAAAAAAGTGCTTTCACTCAAATCCTCAAATTGCCAGATAATTAAGCTACAGCAAGCATAAAACATCATCAGGAGTTGACTATGATACATGGCATATCTTCATGTAAACCTATTTTTTCTGTAAAATATGACACATGGTATTGACATTATACTCATTTTATTAATATAAATGCGCTGGATATCTTCATTTTCCCCTCTTAATATATGTCCACCCTTTCACATCTTGTTCTACATGGACGGCATGGGTTGCTCTACATGGATTACATCAAAGGGCTCCTTGACCTCTGGCTTCTGATCAGTGAGCTAATGGGAGGAACCTACAAGGTTCAAGAAAGAAAGGAGAATGGAGTCAGGGTATTTACTCCCATGCTGTTTTTCCTCTCTTCTAAGCATCACCACAAATTGGCTGCTTTTCTCCCCACAGGCTACCCTCCTGTCAGGAGCTTTATCTGTACAGCTCATCTTTCTAGATCTGGTGACCACTTCCTCTCATTCTTCTTCAGGGTTAGGAGGTGTAATGGCTCCCTACTATTACTAAGTCAGGGTACAACACTTTTACTATTGAATGGAGGAAGCAAAATTATTTAAGTTGTTCCTTGGTTAAATGCTTCATAGATTATTCCATTTTTAATATGTCTTCCCTTCATGAAAGGGCTCTGACCTTTATACTAAGAAATAAATGCACATAATCCTCTCTCTCTCTCTCTCTCTCTCTCTCTCTCTCTCTCTATATATATATATATATATATATATATATACACATATATATATAAATTATATATATATAATTTCCCCTGGAAGTAAACAGCTTAGATTGCTTCTCTCTAAATAATACATTTGCACTTATATAGTTTTAATTAGTCAATAGCGAATAATATCTGTTGACTTCTTGCTTTGAAATAGAAAAACCTAGCTTATCCACATCATTGATATCTCTACTCCCTGTGCTCAGCCAGTCTTGGCAAGGTCTGCCACTATGTCGAAATTATCTTTAGGTTACTAAGTGATGTAATCCAATATCTTTTTATTGAACCATAAACTTTAGAAATTATGTCTTCTTTTCCTACCATAAAAGGTGAGAAATTTGTGGCTCCAAATTTCTCTACCTCCCTTCACTTTCCCCCCACTTCCCAATTTCTGTTAGTTCTACAACGGGTTTATACTGTAAGGTTTATTTTTTCCCACAATACTGAAAACAAATTACTCAGCTTTTAGGTTTTCCTGAAGTTGCAATGCCTTATTTTTTCCTTCTTAAAAAAAAAAAATACTACGCCTTTTCTTTTGTTCTCATATTGTCCCCATTCCTCTAGCACAGTGGTTCTCAACCTTCTTAATGCTGTAACCCTTCAATATAGTTCCTCATGTTGTGGTGACCCCCAACCATAAAATTATTTTCGTTGCTACTTCATAACTGTAATTTTGCTACTGTTATAAGTCATAATGTAAATATGTGATATGCAGGATATATTTTCACTGTTACAAATTGAACATAATTAAAGCATTTTTGCTACTGTTCTGAATCGTAATGTAAATATCTGATATGCAGGATATCTTTTCACTGTTACAAATTG
>NW_006282396.1:3017903-3021133 GCF_000327345.1 Myotis davidii
CATAACTGTAATTTTGCTACTGTTGTAAGTCATAATGTAAATATGTGATATGCAGGATATATTTTCACTGTTACAAATTGAACATAATTAAAGCATAGCGATTGATCACAAAAACAATAAGTAATTATATATGTGTTTTCCGATGGTCTTAGGCGACCCCTGTGAAAGGGTCATTAGACCCCCAAAGGGGTTGCGATCCACAGGTTGAGAACCGCTCCTCTAGCAGTCCATGGTTTGTTTGTTTTTTTTAAATAATGCCACATCTTCTTGTATAGCTCTGAAGATATAAAGTAGACATTTTTGAAAGTATCTTCCAATGTGTAACTTACTTCTAGCAGTTCATGGTTTGTTTGTTTTTTTTAATAATGCCACATTTTCTTGTATAGCTCTGAAGATATAAAGTAGATATTTTTGAAAGTATCTTCCAATGTGTAACTTACTTCTCCAGGGTATGCATTGTATTTGCTTATCTTGGGCCTTCTCCATTGGGCTGTTCTTTTCCTTGAGTAGTTACTGCTCATTGGCTATCTGTGAATGAAGACAGGTTAATTAAATTCTGGCTGAATTCTTGTTTTCCTCTATAAGAGTTCTGTCCAACAGTCTTGTTTTAAGATCATAAGAATCCATCTCAGTTTTCATGTCCACTGAGTAGGCATGTCACCTGAGGGATACTATGTACTTCTGTGTGCATCATATGGAGTGCAATGTACATTAGTTGAGTATGGCATGCAGTAGGGTTCTTTGAACACTGCTTGGGCTTGTTATATGGCAAGGTTCTAGGTGCACTCACTGAGCATGTCATATGCTACACTACTTGAAACATATGGCTATGTTCTGCTTGGGAATGTCATATGGGACCGTCTATGCATGCTAGTTAGGCATGTCTTATAGAAGTTCCCAAATGTACTGGTTGGGCATGTCATATGCAATTTATTTGCAGGTCATCACTGGGAAGAATTAGACTGGACAAAACTAAGGAGGAATTTCTTCTGTTCTGTTGATGCCCAAATCTAAAGTCCTTACTATTCATAGATAAACCATTAAACTTCTTTAAAATAACAGTGCTTGGTTTTAGCCTAGGATTAAATATTAATTCTGACAATCACTCATTCTTTCCGTGACAATGATTAAGGCGTATACAATACGCCTCTAACTCGCACAACTGAATCTAACACTTCCAAATATCTATCAATGTGAAGCTAGGAATTTCATGGAGACACAACTTCCTTCTCTGCCACTGTTGTCCCCTGTGTATCTTCTCAGCCACTGTTTCCTTCACTTTGTTTTCCTCTAACACTAAAATTGTATTCAGCATATTTATTCTTATCAGAATATCTAACCCACTAGTAGTCCTCCACTTATTTGTCAGCATGATTAGGGTTCTATTTCTTTTTCTTGGAAAGACACTTTATCATGGTGGTTAGGGTTGTGGCTTTAAATTTAAACTCAGACACTGACATTCATTCCTGTGTGACCTCAAGAAAGTTACTTGACTTTCATATACCTCAGTTTTCTCATATGTGCATGATAAAAAAATATCAAAGTAAGGATACTAGTAATGTCTATCTCATAGAGATAATAGGCATACTTATCTCAGTGATTTAAAACTCATTAAATACCTAAAATATTCCCTGACAAATAGTATAAACTTAAGAAATGTTAGCTATTGTTAGTCTACATTAGTGAAATTATGTGAATTAATTAGAATTTTGAGAAGAAGAAAGTTTGTTGGACTCACCCCTAGTTTGGACTATAAGGCAATAGGGTAAATACTAAGTTCAAAATTATTATTTTAAATAAATATTGAAAAAAGGATAACTCAAATTTGAACATAAAACAAGTATGTATTGGTACCAGTTTGCAAGTCTGTATTTTTAACTAAACAGAATTGAATATTGAGTTATTCCTAGAGTTACCCACCTTGTTATAACATGGTTGATATAATGAAATTCCAAGAGAGTTATTTAATAGGCTTATTTTTATTAGATAAAAAATTTACTGATTTCACAGTTCTGATATTGAGTCTTAAAGCTGAAATTCAAGATAGCTCTGAACAAAAAGCTCTAACTTTGCTTCTTTCATATTTATATTGTTAGTTAAATTTTGCTCTTGAAAAATTCTACGCACTTTGTCACTCAACTTGTTGCATACAGTAAAGTTAGGTTATACTGCAAGCCCTATAGCCTTACATTACACTGACATAAGTGTTTCTATTTCTGATATATTCATAAAGGTATCAGCTTTTACTTTTTCTATTGCACTGTTGAAACATAGACCACAGAAGCATACACTTTAGCATATTTTCTTATTGATTTTTAAACAAATACATATTTAAATATTATTTTCTCATTCCATGACTCTGAACATGTTGCCCTTCTAAAGGGACGACAGCTTACAAATAAAATACTTTCATAAGTACATTATCTGTAATAATAAAAACATATTATGTTAATTAAACTGGACATCCTTCCAGACATTTTTCCAGTTGACCTTCCAGATGAAGCCAGGGCTGCGAGGGAAGCCCAGGTCCCAGGTGCCAGAGGGAAGCTGGCATGTGGGGCTCGGTGGGGGAAGGAAAGCCTACTCTTGCACAAATTTCATGCATCGGGCCTCTAGTTTTAAATAATCCCAGTAAAAAAAAAGAGGTGATTTCTCTAATTTGACTGGTGTTTTAATTCAACAAAACTATAGTAACCATTATCATTCTTCATATGATGTCATTACAACCAGGAATTCTTTTTCCCTAAAGAATAAAAAAAAAGCAGAGAAAAAATGTCATAATCTTTCTCAGTAGAAGCAAAATCCAGTAGACCTTCCAGATAAAACCAGGGCTGCGAGGGAAGCCCAGGTCCCAGATGCCAGAGGGAAGCTGGCATGTGGCGCTCGGTGGCTGAAGGAAAGCCTGCTCTTGCACAAATTTCCATGCATCGGGCCTCTAGTTTTAAATAACCCCAGTAAAAAAAAGAGATGATTTCTCTAATTTGACTGGTGTTTAAATTCAACAAAACTATAGTAACATTATCATTCTTCATATAATGTCATTACAACCAGGAATTATTTTTCCCTAAAGAATAAAAAAAAGCACAGAAAAAATGTCATAATCTTTCTCAGTAGAAGCTTTTTTAGACAAAAGTTGTTCTATGTGTTGTTTAAATAATTTAGCTTAAATCCAAGATTCTGATACTACAGTGAAAATTACCATAACATGTAGAAAGCCAAAAGCATCTACA
>NW_006282396.1:3023342-3023996 GCF_000327345.1 Myotis davidii
TCCTTCCATTTCCTTCCATCAGATGACCTCTTTCAAAATGTATTCAATATCCCAGGAAATATCCAGCTCTGCTCCCACTATGATATAAGATGGTCTTCTAAAAACTGATGATAGCACTCAAGACCTTTCCCTAACTTTAAGGATTGATTAACCTGTCCAGTGGCACTAACCAGGAATCAGAGCTCACCCAGTCAAGGGGGCTTTGGAAATCTTAACTTGGGGAATGGAGTGGAGAGGGCATAACTTCCTTTTAGTAAGTAGGAGTCAAGGATGTTAATTATCTTGCAACATTCTGTAGTCAAACAAAATGAATTGTACTGTCCAATATGTTAATAGCACCTCCTTGAGAAACAATAATCTATACAGTTTTTTATGTTAAAAAATTGCTATGTTACTCATGTTAGACCAGCCCAGTCCTAGATGTGTTAGAAAACTAGAGTTGTAAAAGCATATTGTACAGCTTCAACTAAAAATGACTATATTGCTCTGGATATTGAGTAAATCTCTCAAAAATGCCCCAAACTGAGTATAGAAAACTAGAAATGGTTATTTGAGACGTAGAATTAGATATTCTGTTTCTAAAAAACTTTGGGAATTTATAAATAAGATGAAATCAGGAATAGATATAGATGAAGATAATATAGATATAGAAAT
>NW_006282396.1:3024133-3024430 GCF_000327345.1 Myotis davidii
AGATAGATCCATGTTCATGCAGCATTATTTATAGTAGCTAAGATATGGAAGTAACCTAGATGTACATTTATAGTTGAATGTATAAAGAAGGTGATATATATATTTGTATACACACACACAATGGAATATTACACAATAAAAAAAGAATGAAATCTTGCTATTTGTGACAACATCAATGTATCTAAAGAGTATTTTGCTAAGTGAAATAAGTCAGGCCAAGAAAGACAAATACCATAGGGTTTCACTTATATGTGGAATCTAAAAACAAAACAAACAAGGCAAAGACAGATTCATAAA
>NW_006282396.1:3024675-3028870 GCF_000327345.1 Myotis davidii
AAACTTAAAATAAAAACTTTGGTCATTCACAGACAAGATGGGCCAGGAATACAAAAACCCTCACTCCAATTTTTCCACTGGCGTTACTAACAGAGCATAAAAGAGGGGGCAGGAGGGCAAAGGGAGTGCAGACACTGCAGTGGTCTGAACAAAAGAAAGCAATACTATCCATATAGCAAAGACTATAGGAGGGCAAAGAGAATATTCGTTAAAAGTATGGCCTGTGCTGCCTGACACTCCCTTTGTTCTGTTGATGACATGAAGCAACTTCTAACTATAGGAGGGCAAAGAGAATATTCTTTAAAAGTATGGTTTGTGCTGCCTGACACTCCCAGGTCCAAGCCCTTTGTTCTGTTGATGACATGAAGCAACTTCTAGATGATGGCACTTATAATAGACTAGAGGCCCAATGCCTGAAATTTTGTGCATTGAATGGGGGTTCTCTCAGCCCAGCCTGCAGTCTCTCATAGTCCAGGACCCCTCGGGAGATGTCCACCTGCCGACAGGTGGACATCTCTCCCACAGTCTGGGACCCCTCGCTCGTTACTGCTGCTGGACTCGCCAGCCGTGAATTCGGCTTCTGAGCCTGGCTTCTGGCTGAGCAGCACTCTCCCTGTGGGAGCGCACTGACCACCAGGGGGCAGCTCCTGTGTTGAACATCTGCCACCTGGTGGTCAGTGTGCAGCATAATGGCCGGTCGTACTGCTGTTTTGTTGATTTGCATATTAGGGTTTTATTATATAGGATACAGTACATATGAAACATGAAAAGGAAGACCCAAAGACTAGTTTGGGACCTTGCATCCTGAGAAAAGTAGCAGAAGTAGGAAATCATCACAGGTAATGATTGCTTACTCTGTGGGAAGTGCTAATCCATTCATTATTTCATTTAATCCCCACAACTCTGAAAAGTTCCGTGAGCCTTTTGGACACAAGGATCAGAAAAGGGAGAGAAGTGAGATAACTTGACCAAGGTCACAGTATCCAGTACATGGCAGAGTTGGATGCAGGTCTTCTTTACTTGAAACCAGGAGCTCCTAGCCACTACTCTAACCTTCCTTTTTTTAAAATATGTTTTATTCATTTTTTACAGAGAGGAAGAGAGAGCGATAGAGAGTTAGAAACATCGATGAGAGAGAAGCATCGATCAGCCGCCTCCTGCACACCCCCTACTGGGGATGTGCCCTCAACCAAGGTACACGCCCTTGACTAGAATCAAACCTGGGACTCTTCAGTCCCCAGGCCGATGCTCTATCCAGTGAACCAAACCGGTCAGGACTAACCTTCCTTCTTGAAGCAGATCGTGAGAGACTGTCACTGAGGGATGCGCCATATGGCAGTGAGAAGACAAAGCTGCCCCACGTCAAAGAGAGAGTGTTCCGTGGGCCTCCATGTTGCTGTGCAGAATAAGCAGCGTTTGAAAGGAGTGGAACTGCCTAGATTCACCTGACAACTGTGCCAGGCAGAAAGCCAGGCAGGAGGGTGGCATCCTGTCACTGGCACAGCACAGAGAAGGAGCTTGGACAAAGTGTCTGTGGCAGCCATGGGCACGTGCTGGTCAGCTCTGCTGTGTGTGAGCATAACTGACTGAGGGCCCAGCCGCTGCCTTTCTGGATCCAGCACTGCATTCACAGCGATTGACTAATTCCAGCCAATGACTGAGCGCTAAAGGGACACCACTGCAGGTCCATTTCTGTGAGACTGGGGAGGCCGCTGCTGGCAGGCGACTTTGGCTTGAGGACTCCCCATTGGCCTGGCCATATTGACTTAACTGTTTTGCCATTTGAGGGTCTTCCTAGCCGAGCCTCCCTCCGCCTGTCTCTCCTACAGTGGGTCAGATCTGCACTCATGTGGTTCGACAGTTTGCTCCAGCTTTTCCAGCACTGCTCCATTTCACCTTCACAGATGTTTCCCCTCATAAGTATCTTACTATCTAATTCCATCTTGGGGTTTTCTTCCCAGAGGACATGAAGTAGCAGTCACAGATTATCCATATCCTCTGGTTAGATGGCTTCTCTGATCTCAGAGGAAAAACAGTAAACTCATTTCCTTTACTGGGATTATCAATAGTTTTGCCTTCCCCCAAACTCACTTTTCTTGGGCATCTGGTG
The DNA here is from genome assembly GCF_000327345.1 of Myotis davidii. Classification (NCBI taxonomy): domain Eukaryota; kingdom Metazoa; phylum Chordata; class Mammalia; order Chiroptera; family Vespertilionidae; genus Myotis; species Myotis davidii. The sequence continues at coordinate 3,026,786 of NW_006282396.1, forward strand.
TGCTAATGCCATCGGACAACTATGAGAAGGAAAGAAAATAGGGTTCAATAAGGCAAGGATGATAGGGTAAGTCAAAAGATAATCAAAGAATTAATATTAATGTTTTGATTAGTGAAGGGTGTAATTGGTGTCACAGAAGAGATTTTAAAATATGCAGGAGCTATTGAAGAGTTCTTCCCAGGGAATAGAGATGAAAACCATAAAAGAGCAACTCATAATCATGAAGGAGAGAGACCAAAGGGCCAACATATTAAGTGACATGTGATCCTGAAGAAAAGAACTAATAAATAACAAAATAGAGCAAAAAATTCCTGAGCTGAGGAAAGAATTGGCTATACAGACAGAAGGGTTTCCCAAGCCTGAAGTTAAATTTATACAAAGAGCACCTCAGCTGTTCTAATTTTTCAGTATAGCCCTTATCTTTCAAGCAACAGACTCTTTTCACACTTCTGTAGGCTTTTCTCCCGTTCAATCACCCTTATGTTTTTAAAGTGGAATTCAGACAGGTTTTGTCCAACACTGGGTGAGTTATAGAGAAGGCAGCCTCATGACTCTTCATAGATTCATTTTTTTTTGTCCTTAGCAGGAGAGGCAAACTGATGTTAATTACCAAACTGCTTTCTCCTTCCCATCAATAACCCAAATGCCCTTTGCAACCAGCTAAAATAGTCTGTTTAACCAAGTAGACCAATTGGCAATGGAAGATAAGCGTAATAGCCAGACCCAATATGTAGGCACTAGTTATTACTGCAGTTCTTCAAGGGATTTATATTTGCTGTTACTACCAAAAGCCAAATATATCTTTCTCCTGAAAAAATATAATCTAAACTAAACTAAAATCCTCCTTAGAGTTGCTCACTTCTAAATTGTATTCTTGCATGAGTATATCTGAGGTGAGCTCTCAAGTTCATATCTGAGAGAATTCCAGAAAGCAAAATGCTTAGGTTTAGGGGGGTGTTAGTGTAAGGATTTGAACACAAAAGATTATACATTTCCCAAATACAGCAAGCATGTTCAAAATTTATGATAGAAAGAATGACAAAAAATACCATTAGTATTCATCTCCTAAATGCCCAACAAAGACCTATATCCTTATCCATGCTTTAAAAAATTAATGATAGCATATACTACAAAAACACAAACTAACCTTTTATAGTATAAATCAGCTATCTCATGAAATTAAAAGGGTATCATTTACTCTGTAAACAGAGAAAGATTTAAATATCGTCAACTATTGTATTCAAATCTAAGTCCAAATCTCTGTATAACTTTTTCTCCTTCTGCTCTCCGCTCTCATCTTAACTTTCTCAACCATTTTACAAACTTTCAAGTTAATGGCACCAACACATGCTACATGAGAGAGTTGAGGAAATAAGAGGAAAACAGGATTATTAGCTAAAATATGTACATAATAAAAGAAGAAAATATAGATATTCATCTCTGCAAGATTTGCCTCTTCCGCTGCCTTTCCACATTCCTTCTGCCCAAGCGTGCCAGGGTTCTTTGCCTAAAGAGTTGCGTTAGGAAGGGTAAGGTTAGGCTTCTATAACAAAAAGATCCAACAATAAGTCATGGGCTCAAAAATATTACCCCGCCCCCCATCTCTTATGAACATTACAGAGTGCTCACTGAACATGAGAATCTGGCAACATATAGCTCCCAAGAAGCTACAGTCACTCCCATTTCCAGCCAACAGGGAGTTAAGGGTATAGGAATTCCTCTTAAGCAAGTAAGACTCACATTACATTTGTAAAGATTATGGTTGGGAATTAATGGCTCCAGCTGCACAACCATTCATCCAGAACAAAGGAGAAAATGACTAAAGGGAGATAACTTACTGCTTCCACCACAAAAAGTGACTCAAATCTCCATCCCCGAGGGGTCTACACCCTTTGTGACTCTGTCTTCATTTGCAGCAATATTCTATTCCCATTGATCATGGGACAAAACTGAACTAGAAAGTTTCCCTGGGACAGTTCCCAGGCTCAAGATAGACTATTTCCTGATTTCAGTGCATGGCATTATTGCTTTTGTCCACTGACAATCAGGCTCATTCAAATATGCCATGCATCATTCTCCACTCCT
>NW_006282396.1:3028903-3044819 GCF_000327345.1 Myotis davidii
CAGCAGGTAGCAAGAAACTCAAAGGATTCAGGAGGCAAGCTCCATCTTCCAATTCAATTGAATCATTGCTCTGTCCTATAATGAAAATTTTTCTCTCTTAAGGACCCAAGCAATTAAGCCAGCAGAGTTCAAAGATGCAGCAATTAGAAATAAAAATGTTGTGAGTTACTTAATATAATAATGAAAGGAAACACTGCCACTTTCATTTTATGTTACAATTGACTGCCTTTCCCATGCTTTTGATTTCTACAGGAAAATATATTTTTTATTTTTTATTTATTGATTAAGGTATTACATATGTGTCCTTATTCTCCCAACGCCCCCCACCCTCCCACACACACACTCATGTCATCACCACCCCCCAACCCGCCCGTGTCTGTGTCCATTGGTTAGGCTTATATGCATGCATACAAGTCCTTTGGTTGATCCCTCCCCACCCCCGCCCCGTAGTATTCCATTGTGTAAATGTACCAGTTTTTTAATCCACTCATTTGCTGATGGGCACTGAGGCTGTTTCCAAATCTTAGCTATGGTAAATTGTGCTGCTATGAGCATGGGGGTGCATATATCTTTTCTGATTGGTGTTTCTAGTTTCTTGGGATATAGTCCTAGAAGTGGGATCTTTTAAATCAAACACATGCCTGGCCTCACCAGTAAATTCTTTCACAAAATGTAGTGAATGGGTTTGCGACCTCATCTTTCCCTCCTCTCCCCTCTCCCTAAGCTTGAGAGGCAGTAACTCAGGCAAGTGATTTTCTATCAAGAGTCAACTTTTCCTCTAAATAGCTGTCCCACTTCCTAGACCAATCAGTATACAGGGAGTTAGGATGCCTATGTGTTTGACTCTTACTACACAATGTATTTAACCATGCTGTGCTTAACAACTATAATGGTGACATTTTTTGCTCCATCCTCAAATGATATCTCCATTCTTCCACTTCTTCAGTAGGCTCTACTTTAGATTACACAAATCCAATTGAAACCACCATCATTTCTTGTGTAGATTATCAGAAAACCTCTGGCCACACCCTGCATCCACTACCTGCTCCCTTGAATCCATTCATCATACACAGCCAGAGTGATCCTTTTAAACTTAAGTTAGAGTATGCATTTCTATATTCAAAATTACCCACAAATAGCCAGGTGGCTATTTCTGCTGCTTCCTTCAAGTCCTTTCTCTAATATTACCTGCACAGTGGGTATACGCTAATACCTTCCCCATCTCATCTAAGTATTTCCTAACTTTGAAATATGTTTTTGAAATAACTGTCATGTTGAAATTGATATGAATAAGGTTCCAAATAAAACAAAATAAAGGCTTAGCATTTCTTCTATTTGACTTTTTAAAATTTTCAGCTATTATAACAATAAATATATATACATATATATCCTTCAGACTCGTCTTATTACAGTAATTACCTTCAAATAAATAGAGTCTATGTTTGTGTTTGCATCTCAGTATGCATAGACCTCCTCCTATGAGAACAATTTTAATTTTACAAAGAACGTGTCTTAGCAGAGGGTTCAATGGCATCTCCCTGCCCAAGTTAGTAGTATAATTAAAAAGTGTATGAGGCAGATAGATGGCAATTGACTCCCTGTGGTTCCCTCTAATATAGATTCTCTAAATCACAGGCCATGGTTATGACTACATCAGTGTGTTGCCTTCTCCCTAACTACCATCTTCACAATGGCATGCACCACGCAGGGGATGAATTTCCCCTTATTAGCTGCAGCAAAGCAAAATGCAGTGCAATGCCTGAGTGCCATTTGCACGTTTTCTATAATTTGAGGATATACAAAAAGATGACAATTTCAGATTCAGGGGAGAGGACAATAGTTCTTCATTTTCTATGAAGTAAGCTCTGGAAAGTAAAATGACAATCTTTCAAACCAGCAAAAGCTACTCATTTAGCAAGGCAAGTTGTTTGGTATGTCACAGGTTAATGGAATATTGCCCCAACTGAGCTGTGTCAGTGAGAACTGTCAATTCTTAGTAGGAGAAGACAGAATTGAATGCTGATATTGAACATGAGCTATAAAGCCCAAATCACAATGGCAGAACACCAGAGCCTGGGTGTAGACAGGAGAAAAACTTGGGGAGTTGACCAACAAAAAGTGTGTCAGTATTCACTACAGTTGTACAAACACATGACACGAGACTGAGAACATCCACTCTCACATGTATAGAAGTCATCGATTGCTATTAAAAGCAGCATATTCCAAAATACTGAAACAACTTAAATATGCATCACAGACAAGAAAGAAGTGGTGGTGTATTCATGCAATAAAATTATATATAACAAAGTTCAGGAATTAGAGCCCTTACTGGTGTGGCTCAGTGGTTTGAGCATTAGCCCACACAGTGAAGGGTCTTGGTTTGATTCCTGGTCAAGGGCGACTACCTGGGTTGCAGGTTCAATCCCTGACCCCAGTCCCAGCAGGTGCCGGAGGCAACCAATCAATGTGTGTCTCTCTCATTGATGTTTCTCTCTCTCTCTCCCTCCTGTGCTCCCTTCCACTCTCTCAAAAAATCAATGGAAAAAATATCCTCAGGTGAGGATTAACAAAAAATAAAAATAAAATAAAATTCATGAATAGAGCTACATACAATAATAAGAATGAATATCACAAACAATGGTAAGGAAAACAAATCAAACACAAAAGAATTTCTACTGTATCGTTCCATTTACAGAAAGCTTCAAAGCAGGCAAACCTATAGCGTTGGAAAGTTGAACGGGGGTTGTCTTTAGGGTAAGTGTTGTGTGGATTGATGCCAGTGTTTATTTCTTGACTTGGGTGATGTTTATATGTGTATTCACTTCAGAATAATTCAAAGAACTATATACTTTTTTCTTTTGTTTACCATTCTTTATGTGTTTCTAAGATTTAACAAGGAAAAGGTTTAAAACTCAATGCATAAATCTCTTTGAAAAGACAAATTAGTAAAGTTCTACCTAACAGAAATTTTATGGTAGGCCTATTTAACCTCAAGTGCTGCTAATCACAAGCTATAGGAAAAATAAAAATTTAAGAATTGTACTCTCCAAAAACTGCATTCATATAAAATCACAGAGGAGAGAATTAGTTTGTGACTAGAGTCACTTTCGCCTGCTAGGACAATGAAAATCCCTCTCTAGGAAAGGTAATTCATAGTTGAGGGAAAAAATCAGCTGTTTTGAAAGTAGAACGTGAGGCCAGCCCCGGGCATAGTGTGGAAGGAGACAGCAAGACTGAGCTGAATTGCTCTGCCCAGAAAAAATATCAGAAATGGAACTGGGAGAGTTGAGCAGCTGACAGGTAACGTGAGAGATGCACCCCACCCTATCTCTTCAGTTTCGTTTTATGCACACATCTTGGCCTGTGTTTCCATCTGGTTTTATATGGATCCAAGAAAAAGAAACAGCAATAAGAGGTACAGGATGGCCAATACTACAACAATATAAAAGCACGAAGGGGAAATAATAAAGTGCCACAAGTAACTAAGAGCCACTTATCAAAACAGCAGCAACAAAGAAACCCTTGCACCACTAAGGCAGAAGTGAGTGGCCCTTCTAATGTGAGACAAGATGAGGGACATTTTATTTAAATTTTCCAAACAGGGTAATTCCAGCAAGCTGGAAGATTTTAGAGACATCTGGGTTACATAAACATTTGCAGTGTCTCTGTTTACATTTTGTCCTCCTCAAACTCCTGTAAGGCAATTATTATTAACCTTATTTTATACCTAGGGATATTGAGACTAAGAAAGTCAACCTTGAACATGCTACTAATATGTGATAGAACTAGAGATCATAACTTTATATTTTCCTCACTGCTTTCTCTCACCTCAAGAAAGTCAATAGTTTGCTAAGACTAATTTCATGTGACCTAAATTTAGTATTCTTTAATCTATTAATACTTTACCTTATTCTTTAATTGGAATACAAATTACGTTTTATCCTAGATTTTTTTTTTACAGTTGACATTCAATATTATTTTATCTATTTTCAGGTGTACAGCATAGTGACTAGACAATCATATACTTTACAAAGTTTTCCCCCTGCTAAGTCTAGTACCCATCTGGTGCCATGCACATTATGACAATATTATCTTTTATTCCACATTGACCTCATTCTAGATTTTTTTATAATATCTTAAGTTTGATTTTTGGAAAACCCAGACGAATAACTTTAAAAAAGAAAATTTACTCATTATTCTCATCATTCAGAGATACTTTATAAAGATATGAAGAGACAGACTAGACCCGTGGTCAGCAAACTGTGGCTCGCGAGCCCCATGCGGCTCTTTGGCCGCCTGAGTGTGGCTCTCCCTAAGCATTAGGAGTACCCTAATTAAGTTAATAACAATGTACCTACCTATATAGTTTAAGTTAAAAAAATTTGGCTCTCAAAAGAAATTTCAATCATTGTTCTGTTGATATTTGGTTCTGTTGACTAATGAGTTTGCCGACCACTGGACTAGACTATCTATCAATCTGTTGCTGATGAAAAGGGGTTCTTTTGTGGTGTTGAGAGAAAGGAATTTCAAAAGGCACATGCATAGAAGATGTTTAGAGGTAGTGGTAAGGTTTTATTCCAATGAAGGGAAATAATACTCACTCAGGGATGTAAAAGGTAGTAGCTGGCCCAAGATTCCTGATAATTCTCCTTATACTTTCTTGGTTTTTAGCAAGGAGTGAACTATCATTCAAACCATCCAACCCACTTCCTGATTCTTCCTGGGCCTGAGTTGGTTCTCCTTCTGACCACTTCCTTTCCTGGGCCTACCTGGGTTCTGCACCCCCTATACAATCTGATTATTTTAACAGGTTTTCCTAAACTAGGCTCCACCCTTTGGGTCACCTTTCTGGCTCTTACTGTGCATGCCTCAAACTGAAAGCACCACCCCCTGTGCCATCCTGACTTATACTGTGCATGTCCAAAACATCTGCTGTTGTCTGGTTTCCACTGTGCATGTGCCCAGCAGAGGACTCTTCCCCCTTCTCCCCGATAATCAGGTACGGGGAGGTTTTTCCTGCTTGTTTCAAAGATAGGTCCCAGGCAGTGTGTGATGAGTCTGTGAACGCTCTAGTTCCTAGTAAATCAAGTTTAATGGAATGCTGCAGCTTCCTAATGAAGCAGGCCCAATATCTGATTCAGCTTCCCAGTTTATTAAGCTTAATATTTGATTCAGTTCTATTACACTCAATGTCTGATTCCCTTTGTTCCCTTTTTGTATTAATAACTAGCTAACTACCTACTCTAACAAATCTAAATCTCATTTTCCATAGTATTGTTCTAAGAGAACAAAAAAGAACCCCCCCTTTCCCTAGGTACTACTGCTAAAATCATATTTAGTGAAAACATTCATCTTTTACTTTAAATGTTAAATGGTTTAAGCATTCAAGCCCCATTGGGAAGTGGTAACAGATTCAGCAACCAGTCACTTTAGTACTGAGGGACTCCAACATTTATTAGGAATATAGAAGGTCCACACTTTGGAGTGAAACAGACTTACATTAGAAGGCTGGTGAGAAGGCCATCCCGGCCACTTAATGTGTAACTTTCAGCAAGTTCGTTTCTTAAAGCCTCAGGTCTGTAGTTTCTTAATTATAAGAGGAGGATAAGAATACCTATAAAGATGTTATGAAGACTCAAGTACATAATCTAGTAAAGCACCCTCACATAGTACCTGGTATAGGAGAAGTGCTCAATAAATAGTATCTACAAGTATAATAAAACCATCATGGTGCTAGGGTTCTCTAGGCAGGTAGAAGGAATCTGTGGTAAGAACACAACCAAATCCAACATTTAGGCATTGTCTATGGCTACTTTCACAACACAACAGCAGAGTTGAGTAGTTGTGACAGAGGCTATGTGGCCCACAAAGCTAAAAATATGTGCTATCCTGCTTCTTCTTAAAAAAAAAAAAAGTACATTCCTAAGGTATCAGGAAAGAACCTTGGCAGCTGGGCCCTGAAACTATCAGCCTTTGGTGTTTGAATTTTGCTTAGAGAAGAGGCTTTGCCAGATAAAGGATAAATTCATATTGCTCTAATTTGAAAAAAAAAAAAAGGTATTCACATTGGAAATAATAATAAGTACTCTATCTGGCCAGAGTTCTTGCAAATTTTTGGCATTAGCATAATAACAGCCAGACATTAGTTAGAATAATTGAGCAAAGCCATTATTGTTACTGAAAAATCCCAAATGTACTGACCATGTAAAAATAATAACACAGGGCTTTCTTTCTGTAATAAAATGAGCTTTGTGATTAGACCATCTGATCATTATTAGCAAAAGATAGATCATAAAAATAAGGATTATTTACCATCTTTTGTTTGCTTAAAACATTAAAACTGTTATAAAGTTTGCTATAATCAAATTCTGTTTTTACTGTTTAATAGCAACAATATTTGCCGGTCTCAGAGTTACCTAGTACAATAAGTTTTCACTGAACGTTAAGGGGGAGCAGATAATATGCCTCTTTGGGACTATGACATTTCAAGCTGGTTATATTCAAGAAAGAAAGGCCTCAGAAAGAACCTTTGAACTTTCCCCTTATTGCTTAAAGAAATTTACATAGAGACTCTGCTCCAACAAGGGAGCTATCATCATAGACAACTATAGTTTAATATGAACTAGGTGTGATAGACAGGGAGAAATCTCCTTCTATCAAAGTCCTCTCTGAGTCCCATTGTTTAAGATTGGCAAACATTTATTAATCAAACATTTGCTTTTCCATCTCCACGTGAATTGCCTTCCTCCCCTTTTAAATCCAAACCACCCCCCACTTTGTCCTTAGCTCAGGATAGCATAAGACCACCTACCTGATTTGTCATCAGGTCCCATATATTTATGGGCCCCCCTATGTCCACACGTAAGTAAATTTGGTTATTTCTCATGTTAACCTGTCTCATGTCAATTTAATTCTTAGGCCAGCCAGAACTAAAAGGGAAAAGAAGGAATAAACCTCCCTTCTTCCACATCAGTAGGTTGTATGGCATTAAGTAAAACATTGTAAATGGAAACCAAATTTACCAGAGGCTAATTGATATAAACAAGAGTTAAGCTTCTATAGCCTCTCATCAATGTTATAACAAAATAATGTTGAATGAAATGACATTATATGAGGACCTTCTGTGATCTCTCATTCAATAGATTATTATTCCATCTCATAGATACTATCAGATATCTAATTTTATGTGTTTGTATATATCCTGAAAATTTTACAGGGGTCTGCTGTGTTTTATAATTAAAAATAAATCAAAACACTTTTTGCAAGTGAAAGGAAGACAAATCAGGCTACTGGAAGTCATTTCTCTTATACCTGTCAGCACTCTGGTCATTGAGATGTTTTGGGGGGAAGTGCTAAAGACAGTCAAAAACAAAAATAAAGGAGAAAGAAGACCAATAGTGGAGTTAGCAGTGATAAAAGAGCAAGGGACAGGAATAAAAATAAACAACCTAAGGAAGCAGAAAATAATAAGTTAAGTAGTAGTAGTAGTAGTAGTAGTAGTAGTTAACAGTAATAGAGTTAAGAAGACTCCATGTGAAAAAAAGAATCGAAAGTTATACACTATCTCAAGGGCAATAACCAGGTAGAAAAGGGAAAGAAGTGAAAATAGAATTCATACAAATCACAGTGAGTTTGAAGAAAGCCATGAAAAAATATTTGACTGCATGAACAGGTACAGCAAGAAGCTAAATGAATGTTGAAGAAAAGATTTTCAGAAATCATTTTAGTAAGAACATGATTGATGTAACCAATTTGAAGTTGGAAGGGAAATATGTTATTTCCCATGTTTGTATTCCAATGAGAGCTGTCATATGGCTAGAAGAATGGAATGTGAGATGTGTAAAATATAATTGAGAATAACCCTTATAATTCTACATGTGTGAGAGAGGCATGAAGGGAAGATGGACAGGTTTCATTCAGCCTCTCAAAAGCTTTTCCATTTTAAAGAAAAGCTCAAGGTTCTTCAGAAGTTGACAAAGAAGAGAAGCAGGTTTTCCTTAGCGTATCAAAAATAAAATAAAAATAAAATTTGCATTGATGAACCAAAGAAACAAAAATAAAAACTAAGATGGGGACTGTCATAGCTTCAGCACTGAGAATCCCCTAAAACCCCTCATTCTTGGTCAATCCTTTGGTAGCTGGCCCTATCAGAAGAACTGAGAAAGGTCAGTAACTACTGATATTCATATTTAGTCTTAGCAAAGGAATCCACTCAGCAATTCATCTACCATTAACAGAGAGCACTTAACCCACAAACCTCCTGACCTAATTAATGCCCAAACATGAAGATCAAAAACCCTTTCTACTGCACAAAGGCTAGAGGGCTAAAGGTCCATGAGCATCTCCTACCCATAATAATTGGGATGGAAAAGATGAAGCAATTGACAGGAAGAATTAGTAATCAAACCGGATGAAATGTTCAGCAAGGACTTCCCAGACACCACTGAGAACATTTCCACTTTTTCCTTCTAGCCTTGGAGAGGGACACACACACACACACACACACACATTTTTTAAAACTGAAGACAAATGATGAAATGATTAGCCCAGGATTCACACAAAAATGTTAAGTGCTTTTTGCCCTGTCAGTATGGCTCAGTGGTTGAGCAAAGACCATGAATCAAGAGATCACTGGTTCACTTCCCAGTCTGGGCACATGCCTGGGTTGCAGGCCTGATCTCCCTCCTCCATCCATCCCCTCCTCCGTAGGGGACTTGCAGGAGGCAGCCAATCAATGTTTCACGTTCTCTATCCCTCTCCCTTCCTCTCTCTCTAAAATCAATAAAAACGTTTTTAAAAAGTTAAATGCTTTTATCAGACTTTCCCCCCAATAATCTCAAATATTTTTAGAATGCAGCATAAGATACTTTCTGTGCTTTCCCACTCATTTCACTTTTTAGCTTCTGTAAAACCATGAACTGAACTTGTATCATATGTTTATGTTTCTTTACCCAGAAAGAAAAGTTCTGAACTCAGTGCACTCCTACCTGCGATCAGACAGAGCTAGTAATAATTACCAGGGCAGGATGGCTGGTATTACCATCTTGATACAAGACACACACACACACACACACACACACACACACACACACATGAAAATATAATTATTATGATTATTTGCACTTGACAGGGAGAGACTGAGACAGAGGTTACATAACTTGCCCTCTTCACAGCTAATAGACTCAGAATCAGAGTATGAATCGGTCTGCCTGGCTCCAGAAGTCTGTGTCCTTGATTGCTGCACTATCAAAAGAAACAACAACAACAAAAGGATACTTCTGCTTTGAAAATAGGGATTTTTCAACACAAGACAAAATTTTAAGAAAAAACATGAGGAAAGAACTTTTTCTGAGGAGCCTTAGGTTTCTTTATAAAGTAGTAATATTAACGGTACTTAGTCATTTATTTTCTAAAGGATAAAATGAGAGAGTTTCGATGCTTTTATTTTGTGTGAAGTAAAACTCATTACTTGTCAGAGAATGTGAAAATCATATTGTTTTAAAAAATTGGAGGCGCTCAGGAAAGAAATAAGTTCTAATTTCATAGGATATCCCAGACATATATATACAAATAAGGTTTGTTCTATTTCCTTCGTTCAGGAATGACTGACTATCTGACCAATGTCATATAAAGTTCTGTTTATATTTTCAAAAAAACATTTTTTAATCTACAGTAGTTAGATGAACACATGACATTTTTTTTCCCCCTGGGAAAAAAATCTCAAAGCCTAGTCAGCATATTTGAGGAAAACCTGAAGAGCAATTTTAAATCAACAATAAATGCAAAATAAGAACCAGAACACATAATATAGCCAATATACTAATTGAAAAAATCCCTATGAAAATAATCATAGCATAGTTACCAGTATCCTGTCAAGTACTGTACGAGTGATATTCTAGTGGTCACCCAGTCAACAACCTCACACAAAATGAATGGAAAAGAAAACTAATTTATGTTTTGTTTCAAGCATAACAAATCCTAGAACTCAAATATATCATGAGAAAAATTAGCGATGTGTGTCCTAAAGGGAAAATCAACTTCATTTTGTCATGTCAAATCTTAACTGCTTACTTCCCCATGTCCCTATTAAGCACTCATCGTATCTACCCTCCAACTCTTTTCATAATCACACTGTATTTGTGCATAATGCTCTCCAACATGTTTCCATAAATGGTTAAATTGTTTCCCCTAGAAAGCTTGACTCCCTAAAGCTTATTAAAGCTCACTCTAACTTTTTCATTACTAGAACTTCGAGAGGCGTAATGAGGATTCTGAGTAAAATCAATTGTGAGCTGGATGTGCAATTATTGGGACCTTTAGCATATATGCAATAAGTAAACAAGCCCTGACGAGTCTTGCTGGGAAGGGATTCAAAATCAAATGAATGAGAACTACACTTGAGGAAGCAGATTCTTTCTCACCAGGTGTTGTGGAAATATGGAAGCACGGGGTAGTTCTTTCCTTCTTACTATTTATTCTCTGAAACAATTTGAAAATGCCCCAGGAATAACATGAAGACAAATCATTTATGCCGCCCAAATCACTGAACCATAAGCAACTTCATTAAGTAGCTTCCCATCGGTACCCTGAACTAAAACAGCTGGCCTGATGATTGGATATGGAAGGAAGAAGAATAGAATTCCTTCTGCAATCGAAACCCCCTCTCTCAGATTTATAATGAGTTCCTTCATTAAAAGTGACCTGAGGAAAACAAACCAGCCTAATTGATGCTGACAATTGGGCTCTGAGAAAGTTCCATTCAGATGTTAGCTTTTAAGAGTCTCATACTCTACCAACTGAGCCAGCCGGGCGCCCTAGATGTTAGCTTTTAAAATATCCTGGATATTTGATGGCAATAATAATAACTATTATTATTATTATTATATGTAGCATATATTGAGCGCTTACTAAGTGCCAACCACTACTCTCAATGTTTTATTTCTAGTAACTCATTTAATTTTCACAAAAATCCTATAAATATTATCAGGGCTGGCTACATCATTTGAGGGGCCTGGTGAAAAATACAAATGCAGAGACCTTTGTTTAAGAAACATGCAAAAAATGTGTGTGTTTTTTTTTTCTTTATCAGTCTCTCTCTTGTCCTTTCGTGGAGTTTCTTATTTGCTATTCAATGTGGTGCTCCCTCATACATGAGGAGCCAACCCTGAATAGTACCCTTCTCTTAAAGACAAGGCACCTGAGGACAAGGAATACAATACATTTATTTGAACACGATAGCTGGTTCACAGAGGGCCACGTGACACAACCAATGGCAATGAAATGTGATGAGACTTTGTCGGGAAACTGGAGAGAAGACTCACTTCCTCATTGGACTTGAACATGGGAGGATAGGAGGTTTGGAGCTACTGCCTCTGTCATCTTTCCATGTGAGGCTGAGTCTAAAAGCCATGAAGTAGGACACAAAACTGAAAGAAGGTGGCGGAAAATAGATCTGTGAAATATTTTTGATTGCTGCTCAAGATACACATTTTTTTGGATTTCTTGGTTACATTAGCTCATAAATTCCATCTGTGCTTGACTCTGGCTCCAGCTGAACCTTAGTTCTCTTGCAGGCAGAAGAAAAAAAAGCTTCCTTCACACACATACACACACACACACACACACACACACACATGTTTAGGTAGGTCCTAATCCCCAGAACTAGTACTATGTCATTTACATGGCAAAAGGGACTTTACAGATGTGGTTAAGATAAGGATCTTAAAATCAGGAGATTATCCTGTGTTATCTGTAGCCCCAATGTAATCACCAGGGTCCTTAAAATAGGGAGGGAGATGGTTCAGACTCAGAGCAGGAGATGTGGTGAGTAAAACAGAGGTTGGAGTGTGTGGAGCTGTGAGCCAAAGAACTCCAGCAGCCTCCAGAAGTTGGAAAAGGCAGGGAAATTGGTTTTCCCCTAGAGCAGCCGTGGGCAAACTATGGCCCGCGGGCCGGATCGGGCCCGTTTGAAATGAATAAAACTAAAAAAAAAAAAAAAAGGCTGTACCCTTTTATGTAATGATGTTTCCTTTGAATTTATATTAGTTCACAAAAACACTCCATCCATGCTTTTGTTCCGGCCCTCCGGTCCAGTTAAAGAACCCATTGCGGCCCTCGAGTCAAAAAGTTTGCCCACCCCTGCCCTAGAACCTCTGAAAGGAACCCTACTAAAATAATATTTCTATTGGCTTAAGCCACTAAGTTTGTAGTAATTTGTTACAGCAACAATAGGAAACTAATACAGCATCCCTTGCAGAATGAGTACTACACATACTTATTCTAGGATATAGGAGATTGATTTACTAAAAGATAAAATTGAAAAAAACGGAGAACTTTCTATCAGCAACACAAACATAAATGTGTTTTCTTATTTTTTCCTACCCTTCTATCAAAATCAACTTCCAGGAAGGTGGTCATCCTTTATAGCCATTTCATTATTAGTATATGGTTATAATCTTGCTCAGTACTCAAGCTTTTTTCTGTTCTGAATAATTTATTGTCTGTACTCTTAGAACAAGTTGTGATACAAGTGATGAAGTCACTGATAGATTCTTAAGTTTCAGGAACAAACTCATTAGAGCAGGTATTTTCAACCTTCTTTCTGCTCCCCCTGCCCCTGAGAGACACTGCATACACCAGAAACAGCACATTTTAAGCACATGAACCTGCTCAAGTCTTGCCCTAGTGTGAATCTCATCATTGGCAATAACTGATTTATGTGGTCTTCTCATCAACAGAGCAGAAAAGTGTAGAGCCCTATCTCTATTAACTTGGTTACAGGAGAAAAATTCAGGATACATATGTACTTAGATGCTAACCTTGAGTGTTAACCAAACACATGATGGTTATATCTGAAGGACAGTTGCTGGAATGTTTGCTGGAATATGTTTACATGAAGATTCAGAAGGTTCCTGGTTAAAAAGAAAAAAAAAAGTCATCCTCAGAGAAGAGCTCCCTATAAGTTGCTCAAGGAGAGAGTCAGTTCTGATGACAGCGTGGGCTGCGTCATCGGGATCTGTGCTCTGGTCCAGCCCATGGGCGACGACCTGTCTCAGTAGAGGAAGGAGCTCAAAACAAGAGTGAAGTCACATGGAGCATCTTCATGGGCAATAAACATGAGAAAGTGCAATGATAAACTGGAGCACGGCACTTGCACTAGAGATTCACCCCATAGCAAAGAGTCTGGAGTTCTCAGCTTTGGCCCGCTGATGGCTGACATGCTCAGCTCTAGCCAGGATGGAACCCGGCTTCAGGGAGAGAGGGTGCCCCGTGCACACAGATCCAAGAGCAGGAGCCATGATAAGACAAGGGAAGGTAAAAAATACAAGTTCTCTCTAGAGAAGACTGGGTGGATGGTGGGGAGGGGAGGTGTGCTTTGAAGGTTTTAGCAGTATTTGATGGGGAAAAGGGTCAGAAAAATAATATAGCTTGAGTCCTAGCTGATTTGGCTCAGTAGGTAGAGTGTTTACCCTTGGACTGAAGGGTCCCAGGTTTGATTCTGGTCAAGGGCACGTATTCCGGTTGCTGGCTCAATTCCTGGTCCCAGTCGCGTGCAGGAGGCAACCAATTAATGTGTCTCTCTCACATCAATGTTTCTCTCTCTGTGTCTCTCCCCCTCCCTTCCACTCTCTCAAAAAATCAATGGAAAAATACACTTGGGTGAGAAGTTATATGTATTGCTTGAAGGAGAACTACTTACAAATAGCAGCAGCAGCATAAGAATGAATTATGATTACCAAGGAAAACTGCTCTGTGTACTCCAAGGGTAAGAATAAAGAAATGTTGTTGATACTGAAGCAGAATTCAACCAGACCCAGAGACACTCTGCATTTCAAGGCAGAGGGAGAAAGTAGCAATGAGTAGGTATTACTGCTAAAGGAGGGTTGGTGGTCAAGAGGAAAGAAGGGTGGGAAAAGATTAGGTAAGACTTTCCTTAACAAATATGTACAACAAATTTGTTGTTAGTAATAGTGAGTAACACCCTTGCTCAGTCACGGGTCTCATTGAAGCACAACCTGGGGCCTCTAAGGCCATGTCTACCAGAAGCAAAGAGATATCTTACCAGGAAGTAAAGGAGAATCCAGGAGCCAGTGCTGACTGAGGACCCAACATGGTGTTCATTCCTCTCTGGTTTCCATTTGAACATCGTGGGTACTTAAAGGTAGCCTTCCAATGAAAAAGAAAAGGAAGGAGGGAAGGGAGGAAGAGAAGAAGGAAGGAAGGAAGGAAGGAAAGTAGGAAGGAAGGAAGGAAAGTAGGAAGGAAGGAAGGGAGGGAGGGAGGGAGGGAGGGATGACCTGAAAGTTCTCCTCAGCTTGAGTAAACTTTACACAGGCTCTCCCTGACAGTAGGTCCCTGACTTCCCTTTTCTTAGAGCATTTGCTTTAGAGAACTTGGAATTGTAAATACTTTATTCTGCCCTTTTGAGACATAAATCTTTTCCAATCGAGGTAATGTCTTTCTCAAGGTTCTAGTAGCCATTCCTTTGAAATATCATTATCAAGAAGGCTGGGGCCCTATCTCTCTGTTTCCGAGGGAGGGTGGGAGCTGAAATTTGATGCGGGACAATTTACAAGCACAGATGATCTGATAACATTGACCAACCACCCCCACTAGTGTCCTCCAGTACTTTTCCATCAGCTCACCCCCCCATTTAAAAAGACTCCCACCTTTCGTCTCAGCAATGTTGAGTTCAATTTTTCTCCCCTACTGAAATAGTCTTGACCCCTATTAGTTTTGAATAAAATCTTCTTTGCTTTTTAACTTTTCTGGTGCTAAGGAAGGCAGTCTTTTAATTTATAATTTGCAGATATGGGGTCACACTTTCCATAATTTGGACTGTGTCCTTAGCTCCCTGTATTTCCTCTGTCCTTACCTAATGGAAATATTGCCTCAGTTTAGTCCCCTTTCTCTTACATGCTACAAGGGTGGCATCCTTAGAATTATTATCAGAAACAGAGTTAGACTCAGGCAACATTTCAACCAGACAGAGCCCTCAGGACTCTCTTTTGTTTAGCCTTTTCTCAGGTTGTCTGCCTGACCAGACATTCATTTCTTCAGCAAGTATTTATTGAGCACTTGTTTTATGCTATGTACTTTGAGAAGCATCAGGTATTGTTTACCAAATTCTAAATAAATTCAAACTTGGGTAATACTGGTGTAATTAGCTAATTATTAATAATAGAAAAGGAGCAAAGGGAAGGCCAGACATTATAGGCATGTTCCCTGCAAACACTGTGGGAAGAGAACCGGACAAAGGGAAAATAGATACGTGCCCAGTGATGTTGGGATGACTAGTGAAGGCTTTCCTGTCAGTCACATCTGGGAACAACGGTTCAATGGCCAGAATGGGCATGGCCACTGCAAGCATGTGAAGATTTGGGATACTTACTCTTCTGAACAAATGGAGTAGGCTCTCTTTTTTTAAAGTATATTTTTATTGATTTCAGAGAGGAAGGGAGAGTGAAAGAGAGATAAAAATATCAATTATGAGAGAACCATTGATTGGCTGCCTCCTGCACGCCCCCCACTGGGGATCGAATCCAGAACCCAGTCATGTGCCCCAACCTGGAATCAAACCGTGACCTCCTGGTTCACAGGTTGACACTCAACCTCTGAGCCACACAGGCCAGGAAAGAGTTCACTCTCTTGTTGCTCGTGGTGTTCTTGTACTCTTGGTTCTCTTGGTTCCTCTTGGCACACCTGACTCATGGCTCATGCTTGGCTTCGTGGCATTCTCCTGTGTGGCTCACAGCCATGTGGACCCCACACACAGTGGACTGACGGACTAATAGCCTAATGTTATACTGCACCCAGCTCCAACATGGACAGGAATCTCTGGACACTGGCTTTGCTTCTAGGTTTACTGAAACCTGGCCTATACTTCCTCTATGACTGGACTTTGGAAACTAGGACT
>NW_006282396.1:3045535-3068716 GCF_000327345.1 Myotis davidii
AACTCCCCAATTGGCCCGGTTCTGAGCCTGACCAGGGGCTGCACCTAGGGATTGGGCCTGCCCTCTGCCACCCAGGAACAGGCCTAAGCCAGCAAGTTGTTATCTCCTGAGGGGTCCCAGACTGCGAGAGAGCGCAGGCCGGGCTGGGTGTCCCCCTCTGCCCCCCGAGTGCACAAATTTTTGTGCACCGGGCCTCTAGTATCCTCTATAAAAAGCCTAATATGCTAAGTGTCCAACTATTTATTTGACCATTCCACCAGTCACTATGACGCACACTGACCACCAGGGGGTAGATGCTCCAACCAGTAGGTTAGCTTGCTGCTGAGGCCTATTGGAACTGGGTGAGATGGGCCGGACACGCCCTAGAGCCCTCCTGCCATCCCTCCCCAGTTGATTGGCCCCAATCAGCCCTGACCAGGACTGGGCATGCCCTGGAGCCAACCTCCCACAGTCCCTCCCCAGCTTCTAAAATATTTCTTCTAATTAATTTTTCTTCAATGTGCACAAATTCATGCACTGGGCCTCTAGAGTGTGTGTGTGTGTGTGTGTGTGTGTGTGTATGGCTAATATGCTAAGTGTCGGACCATCTGACTGGTCAATATGATGCACACTGACCACCAGGGGGCAGACGGTCAACACAGAAGTTGCTGAGCTGCAGTGACTTGGCAGTGGCGGTTCTTGGGTGACACACCCCAAAACCAGAGAGAAGGGAGCCCAATTCCTCCCTGGGCTGCACGATTCCACCTTTGGTTATGTTGTTGCTAGGGCATTGTTGCCCTGAATCTGGTTTACTGCACACTTGCATTTGCATTCCACACCCTATACAACAACAACTTTACAGAGTGCCCTCTCGCACTCTGGGACCCCTCAGAGGATGTCTGAGAGCTTGTTTTGGTCCAATCCCCACAGGCCAGGCTAAGGAACCCACCTGTCAGAGGGACTCCGCTCACTCTGCAGATGTCGGGGAGGGACTGCAGGAGGTTGGCTCCAGGGCATATTCAGCCCATCTCACCCAGTCCTGCCCTACTGGCCACCTTCTAATTAATTTCCTGTCAATGTGCAGGAATCCGTGCACCGGGTCTGTAGTAATTATATAATTGGCAGTTATTGTTATTATATTGATCAACGTAAAGTTGATCTGAGGTTATTATCCCATCATAAGAAAAACACAAGATTAGGGAAGAAATTATTTTATAGTAGGAGTACTGAGCTTCACAGGAAATCTATTTTGAGCTTTGCTTCTGCTAAATGAAGTAGAATGGACTCAAGAATTCAGGTTCTTCTTGATATCAATCCTGCCATTGAGGAAATTAGGGAACAAGTTAGTCTAATTTGATAATAATGAAAACACATGATGTTCTTGAAAAAAAAATACTCACTTCTAGGTAATATGAAACCTATGGCTTAGGATTGTTGACAAGAACAGCCAGACCAAACAGATGAGTTACAAGAGAAAATAATTAAATCAATAGTATTAGATTTATATGTCTTCTCTATCAGGGCAACATAAGTGTAATGAGATATTGGAGGACAGATTGAAAATATAATAGATTGCTCAACAGAATAGCATAGCTGGATTTTTGTGGGCAACAAATACAGTCACTGTGTCAATCAAGTCAACTATAGTCTCAAAAGAAACTTTCTATTGCCATACTTCCACCCAAATGATAGGATCTCTTTAAGACCAACAAGTCTTGAACCATTCTTTTTTCAAAACATGTGTTAGTGGGACTCAGCTGAGAAACTTTAATTGAGAGTATTGGATAGCTGTTAAGAACACAGGCCTTGATACAAACCTTGCTTAGGTCTAGCCTTCATCAGCTCCTTCCTGCCTATAGGACTTTGGACAAGTTTCTTATCCTTGCTGACTCGCTTTACTCGTTTTTTAAAATGAGGAATATAAAAGCAAAATTACCAATCCCAAGTGGCTGTTTTTTGCATTGAAGGAGTTAATATAAGAGAGCTCTTTGAAATTGATGCATAGTAAACGCTTTTCTCAATTTATCTATTTTCACCTTCTGTTTTTTTCTTTCTTATCTTGGCTGTTTGTGTCAACCTCCATATGGCTTCTCTGGCTACCAAGCAACTACACTGATCACACCGCTTCCACTTTCTCATTACCCAAAACAGAGAACAACTCAGACCTTCTCCCAAGCCTCCAATAATTCTCAGATAAGAAGACCCTGCCATATTTCTCTTTGGTTTATGCCCTGCCCATGCCCAGATTTATTTTCAAATTATCAGGTTTGGATTAACCAATCAACTAAACTAATCTATGAGTCAAACCACATCTTTCTCTCATCTTGAACCACCTCATCTGCACATGAGCCCATTTGACAAAACTGGAGTTAGCCTCAGCCCAATAAAGTATGAACATATTCATTCAGTTTTTTAAGCATTTAATTGCATCAGGAACCAGACTAGATGCTGGGAAATCAAAGTAGAATAAGCCTCCAGGTGTTAGAAAAGAAAGTAGGCAGCTGGCAGTAGATGTGTATACAGACAGGTATATATATGATGGAACTTCCTGGATCATAACTCCTGTTTATTAAGAGGTCCTGCTTTGCATAGCATGACTTTAGATCACTGGGCAGATTGTGATTGCCCAGAGACTAGATCATTTTCCAAAGACTAGATCTGACCCAATGGCAGCCAATGCACAGTCTAATTAAAAATAAAGAAAGAAAAGAAAGGGAGAGAGAGAGAGAAGAAGAAGAAGAAGAAGAAGAAGAAGAAGAAGAAGAAGAAGAAGAAGAAGAAGAAGAAGAAGAAGAAGAAATAAAGATGTATGTAATATAACAAAAAAGAAATGATTTGGGTCAATCAGGCTCCCCTGTAAATCTGAACCAAGAATATTTGGTTCCATTAGTGATAGGAGGTAAAGTGGAGGATGCTGTGAAAGAGAATTTTGTGCCGTGGCAAGCTGTGTTAATTACACATTAATCACCTTAAGTGTTTGATTGCTGAAAGGCTTCACTGGACTCGAAGGCTTTGTACTCATGCAACAGCTTTATTACAGACAAAAAAGTATAGATCAGCAGCAGTGAGTGAAGAATATAGATTGAGGTGGGCTGGCAGAGCTCAGAAAAGAGCCTTCCCTAGTTTTGATTGAGCCACACAGGACTCACTCTATCTCCATGTCCGGAATCATCACTGGTGGGCATGCAAAGTACCTCAGCACCAAGAAGCCCAAAGAGATCTCTTAGGATGAGCTATCTGACTAGACTTAAACACTGAAATGGCTCCTGATGCAAATCATAAATCAAATTATTAGTACTAAACAATGCTCACAGGCTGGAACATCCTTTTCATTGACCCATGATCACAGAAGGTCAAAAAGTTTTAGTTAAAATGTATTCCACAGTGTTAGCTAAGGATCTGTAGCTCTAAGGATAAGCATGTAATCAATCAGCCCTGTTGAAATTTACCCTGAGTAAATTATAATTGAGTAGAAACTGTGAGTAACTGTAGGAAGTTGTTCAATAAAAAAGAAGAGTATCAAGGAATTAGGAACTAAAAGTAAAGAAGAGTGTCCTTGCCGGTTTGGCTCAGTGGATAGAGCATCAGCCTGGGGACCAAAGGGTCCTAGGTTCGATTCTGGTCAAGGGAAACCAATTGATGTGTTTCTCTCACATCGATATGTCTCTCTGCCTTTTTCCCTCTCTTCCCCTCTCTCTAAAAATCAATGGAAAATATCATTGGGTAAGGATTTTGTTTTTGTTTTTTTTAAGTAAAGAAGAGTGAGCAAGAAGCAGGGAGTGGGAGAGGCAAGTTTTTAGGGCTTTCTCCGGTTTAATGATTTTGCAGGTCTCATTTTATTTTCTATTTATTTCAAATAAGGTATGTAAGTACCTGTTCTTTATAAAACAGAAAAAGACAAAAACAATTCTCTAGGTAGACCTTTCTAGAAATGGCAACTGTAGTAAATTTGATCTCGGTTTCCGAGACAAATGTTAAGGTTTAATGAAGGCCAAATAAGTCACCCCCTTCCATTATAAGTTCTTAAGTAATTGAAAAGTTCACAGGCATGAGAAAAATAAAAATATTGGTTTACTACAAGGAAGCAGGGGAAGTAGGATAGGGTAGAATGAACACTCTCAAGGCAACAGTTCCCAAAGGAAAAATCCAGAAATATTTGCGTTAAGCCTGTCAGTTCCCTTTGTCAGTCTCAGCCATCAAATAAATCAATCCCATTTCCTTAGGAAAACATGAGTTAGAAAAACGAAAAGGCTCAAAGCGTTGTTGTAACTGAAGTCCTCTCATGGATGCATGAGGACAGGGGATTGAAGTTTCCACAACAGAAGAAAATAATTGACATGATAGAAGACATTGGCGATCTGTTCAAGTATCACAGACAGGACCTTTACCTTTAATTGCAGTTCTCTTTATATCTCTCTTCCCTGAAAATTGCTCTCTGCCCTGGAGTTTTCCCAAATTCATTCACACACAATCATCTACCCTAAAAGAAGGGCAAAGAGCACGCCAATCCACCCTGAGTAATTTACCTCACGCAGCAAAACACTGAAAGCGAAATCCCGATAATGAGGGTGGCACCATCTCCCTTATGACAGCTAAAGCTCTTTGGGTTGAGATTGAAGCAAGCATTTGCTCATGGAAATCAGCTTGCCGCTTTGTACTTTTGTAGCAAGTAAGAAACTAGTTCCAAACTCAATTCACTGAACGTTCAAGAATAAATCAGCTTCCCTTCACATTAGTTCCCCATTTTTCTCCGTGCCTCCAAGATTCTTTCTGACACGACAATTAGGGAAGCTGAAATACTGAAATAAAAGCGTCTACTAGTCATTTCTCTCCAGTTAGGAATACAAATTATTAGGGAAAATCTAGGAGACTGCCTGCAGAGATGTGTCTTCGAGTCCCTTGTTATAGATTCTTTTCTTAGACATCCCCAGGGGTACTAATTGGCTCTACTGGTGTGCCCAGCCCTACACCACACCAGAATTACTCTGGTTGGTGTCCATGTTAAGAAGCAAACACTAAAGTTGTGCTTTCAAAAGGAAATGCAAATGTTAAAGAATATTCACCAAAGAAAATGTATGCCCTATAAAACCTTATCACTGATCTAATATTAAATTCTCAGCTTAAAAATATCTAAAATAAGATAGAAGGTTGAAGAAATAGGAGAATGCTCAAGTCCTCATTACCAATTGATGCAATTCAAAGGATATTACTGCATTCTTACAATTAATAATGTTATAAAATGGTTTACATTGTTTTATTTAAATATAACCATAGTTAAAATTTAAAATAAAATCTATAACTTTCTAAAATTTATGAAGGCACAAATAATATACTCTATGCAGCAAATTAAAGAAAACAAAGGAAACAGTGAACCTGATTTTACTGACCCACCTCTTTGGGGTTGTGGATGGAGTTTGCGTGACCTGTGGGGATGGACATCCTATTTCCACATAAGCACACGCGCCCTTCCCCTGAAGAATCCAGCCAGGGGCCCTTCTGTGAGCCTAAATCCACCTTGCTAAGCCCATGAACAATAAAGGAATTTACAGGTCTGAAGTTCCCAAATCCCATTGCTATAAACTTTCAACTGGCCTTTCTTGTCCCTGCTAATCATTTTCTTTCATTATCAATCCTGGTTTAGAATTACTTAACTATGCTAGGCGCTTTGCAGTTTATTATTGTTTGATTCTTCTAGAAGCCTATAGTCAAGGATGGCTGGGGTTTTGAACAGTTTTTTCTTTAACCCACCTGTAACCTACCGCATTAGCCCATAACTTTTGTGATTTCCCCAAATCACCCCTTTTACCCTGTGTTAGGCCAACCCACAAACTTTATATTCACTTACCTTTTCTCTAGGAGTTTGGAAATTTTAACATATTGCACTAAAGGAACACCTATTTTTTATATTGTGCCATTCATTCTACTAAATTATGGTATCACTGATGTTTTTCCCCCTCTCCACATTTTTGTTCACATTTTTTCAGCTACACTATATTTATTGATGTTATGTATGATATAATAATAATCCTAAGTATAAATCTCCTCTCAATATTTCCAGTAATTTCTCAGGTTTTAGAAATTTTGCCCTATCTGTCTTGTAGGTGTTTTTGATATGTGCAGTGGAACATATGCTCAAACAAAAGGAGACACAAACACGATACAAAACTAGATAAATAAAGTAGTGAGTTTTGAGATCAAAATGGGTAGAACATAGATATAAGTGTAGGAAACAAACTAAAAATGACACATTTAAACATTATCTTGTTGCTATTTTGGTGGTGAGATTACTAATTCTTTTAAATTCTTGTTTTTTGCATATTAATAATTCCATGTTTTCCATAGGTATTATTATTTCTACAATATAAAATATTACTTAATATCTAGATATATATAAATAAACACAATATTTATATACTAGTAAATGCAAAATGTATATATATATATATCTTTCCCAATAAGTCCTGAAATAGCTTATTGTAGAAACATAAATGCATTGTATTATACCAGAAATAGAGTGAGTACATGCTCTAGAGTGATCCAGACATATAGTGCTTTATAACTTTTATAACTTAAAACAAAGTCTTTGTTATAATTTTGTGAACATTCCTTTTTCCTACCTATCAACCTTAGCAGAAGACTAAATATACTCATACTTGTTTTTCTTCCCTGCCCAAATGTTAGGTGTATAAATTCTAACTTTTATGAATATCATAAAGCATGCCAAAATTAAGAAGGAAAAAAAGTACTACCTAAGAACAATCTTTACTGAAAAGCCTTTTGAATGTGGTGATGTTATTAACTTATATACCATAACAAAATCCTGAGTTATTGGTTACCCTCAAGCTTAAAGCAAGGCATCCCATATTGTGATTTATAATTTTAAGTGGACTAAGCAATCACCCCTCCCAGGAGAGTTGAAACCAAATCCATCACAGACAATTAAGGTAACCAATCAATGCTTCTAAGAAAAATACAATTCCCCAAAGTAGATAGAAACAGCTTAAGGACACACACCTAAATAAAATATGGTCATACCTTCTCATTTTTTGGAGACACAAATTTAAATTATCATTGTCATAAAATATTGTATTGCCTAAATGCAAAGGATAAGCAACCTGTAAAAAGCAATTCTACTTCTCTACTGAGAAGTCTAGTATTGCATTCTAATAAAGAGCATTAATAGTAAGATCTGGGCTGTGCATAGCAGCTTTTTGATGTCAAATATAAATTAGCATTCCAAAGGGACAATAGCTCTGAGTTACACCACTAATGAAGAAAGAAAATTAACAGTTATTAGAGGAATCATTCATTACTGCCGACATAATAGTCAACCTGAGATTTCATGGCACTTCTTAAGGAGCTGAAAACAAGGTTAGGAGAAATAGTCAAAAAGAAATACTTCCAAAATTAAAGAGTCGGGCTCCTTCCTGCCACCAGCCTAGTCCTCATAATGAACTCAGTCTCTCGGCTGCCCCCATACTTGGTCCACCTTCCTCTCACTCACCCTTCTCCACTTATTTAAATCTAAATCATTTCTCAAGACAAAGGTTACTGGTAAGACTCATCTCTTCCCTGAAGCCGTTCCCTACAACAACCCACAAGCTCTCTGCCCTCTCTAACTCCTTATGCACCTTTCGTCAGCGATCAGCGGTCTGAGCAGATGGAGGGATCTTTGGTTTCTATGCATATGTCTTGCTTTGTAAACTTCTCAAAGCAAATATTCTTTGTATTTCTGTGAATGGCATGTTGCCTAACTAATTGTTACTGACCATGTGATAGCTATAGCTGTATCTCCCTCCCTATTCATCTGTGGTCACTCACTCTTTCAATGATTGTCAACTGCCACCTTGTTTCAGTGTCCAAAGCACCAGGAATTTCATGAAACAAGGCAAGTGAGGTCACAGTTTGACTAGTGAACTTGTGGCATAGCAGGTGGAGTGTGATTGGAAAACACATTTCAGGAGCTTCTTACTAATAGTGGGGAAACAATGAAAGCTTTCTAGTGGAAATTTTAGATTTTTCCCAGAAAACAGGAAGAAGATGAGGAGGGAAGAGTGTTCAAAAGAGATATCAAAAGGTATAATATAGAGAGATAAGACAGAATGCATCAACTCTGTGCAAGGAACTGAAAAAAAGGTTCACAATTGTTCATACATGAAGTACAAAAAGGGAAATGGCAAGAGACTGTTCTTGGATTGATCCCTAGTGCCAGGTCATGAAAGACCTTACATGCTCTTAAGGATTTTTTATCCTAAGGGACATGTAAAACCATCGTTCTAGCCACCTTACAGAAACTGCACTAACGGGGAGTAAGGAGTAAGGAGTAACTGGAAGAAGGTCAAGAGAAATAACTCAAGGAGAGTATACCGATTGGCAACAGAAGAGTATCCTGGGGACACTATCAAGAATAATAGCAGTAATTAAAGATAAGAGGAGGAAAATAAGGATCAAAAAAAGATTTAGAAAGAAGCAGTCAGAGAGGCAGGAGAAAATAAAGTGTTTTGTCACAGAAACTGAGAACTGTGTTTTATACAAAGAAGTGCTGAGAAACCTAGAGCCCATATCTTGTTTTATTATTATTTTTAAACACGTTGATGAGAGCATGTCAAAGGTATAAGAGTAAATTAAAAGATCCTCCAACAACCAATATGACCAATTTTGAGTGAGAAAATGAATAAAGTAGTTTGGATTACAACCCAGAGTTTAAAACATATATCCATGAGTTTGAATTGATATAAATAAATGATTTAATCATTACATAAATGGGAGAAAATAGGAAAATCCCTATGCAGATTTTCCAGTAACTTATATAAATACTTTACCTTCACAGAGGCAAAGCGTAGCTCCCCACTCTTTAAGTATCAGCTGCATATTTAGTGACTTCCTTCCAAAGAGTACAGTATGTGAAGGGAGAAAATAGTTAATTTACACTAGAGAACCTTACAAGAAGCACCCCATCCAGGTGATTAAGGTCAACATGAAGAGTGATAAGTCATAGCGATAGTATATACCTTGATGCAATATGATGAAATAGCACTTTACCTCTGGGATCTTCTTTCCAAAGACCCATAGCCCCACTCTAATCATGAGAAATCCCAATTGATAGACATTCTACAATCTACCTGACCTAAAGTCTTTAAAACTGTCAAAGTCCTCAAAAACAAGGAAAGTCCGAGAAACTCTCATAGCCAAGAAGAGTCTAAGCCTCTAAGGAGACATGATGATTAAATAAAATGTTATATCCTGGGAGGGAGCCTAAAACAGAAAAAGACATTAAGAAACAACTAAAACTATTTGACCTTTAAAGTATGACCTTTAGTTAATGATAATACATCAATATTAGTTCAGTAATTATTGTAAATACTTCCCTACTAATGTGACATCATATCAGGGAAAACTGGATGTGAATTTTATACCATCTTCACAAGAACTTCGTGAATCCAAACCTGTTCTAAAAAAAAAAAAAGTTTATTTTAAAAGATAGGGTGTATTCAGTCGAGCCGGCATGGTTCAGTGGTTGAGCATTACTCTATGAACTAGGAGGTTACAGTTTGATTCCCAGTCAGGGCATATGCCTGGGTTACAGGCTCCATCCCCAGTATGGGGTGTACAGGAAGCAGCTGATCAATGATTCCCTCTCATCATTAATATTTCTATCTCTCTCTCTTCCCCTCTTTTCCTCTCTGAAATCAATAAAAATATATATTTTTTAAAAAAGATAAGGTGTATTCAACCTTGTCAAGCACACCCAAAATAAAAAGGAAGGAACAAACTGATAAGCATCCTCTGTCTTTCCAGGCCTTGGTGATCTTGCAAAGAGTTGTTCCAAAGTAATCAGGAGTGAAGATGAGATTGAAGCACAGAATAAGGAGAAAGACTTAGAAGGAAATAAAAAATAATTTCAAGCCCAGCCAGCATGGCTCAGCGGTTGAATATCGACCTATGAACCAGGGGATGTGCAGGAGGCAGCTGGTCAATGAGTCTCTCTCATCATTTCTCTCTCTCTCATCATTTCTCTCTCTCTCTCTCTCTCTCTCTCTCTCCCTCTCTCTCTCTCTCTCTCTCTCTCTCCTTCTCTCTTCTCCCTTCCTCTCTGAAATCAATTTTAAAAAATAATTTCTGACTTTGAAGGGATGAGAGAAAGAATAGAAGCAGAAGAAGTAAGTGAGGTAAAGGAAAAATAACTTTGAAAAGATAATAGAGAATTATGTTTTTCAAATATGGAAGTGAAAAATAAAGTATATAAAGGCTAAGAAGGAATAACTTCCCAAGATGCCTTTGGTGTTGGGACTGTTGCACCCCTTTAATTGAGATCAATCATTTTCCTATTTTATATATTTCTTACTTGGACCATGGGTTGTTCCCCAGCCAAAAGACTTTGAGCCTGAGATTAGTGTGCAGGAAGCTTGAACTCAGGATCAGTGTAGGCAGAGAAGGTAGAGAGAGAAGTCAGATTATGGTAAAGATACAAGAAAGACTCAGTCAACCCTCCAAGAAGTTCTGAAATTCAGATGAAACATCAAAGATGTCCTACTGAAGTATGAGGGCCAGGCCTTTATCTTCATATACCAGTCACTGAATGCTAGCTAACACATGGAGGGTCACGACATTAGGTGAAGGAGCCAACTCTGGTCAAGTGCTGACCATGGAATATTGATGGCAAAAGGCAATATCTCAGAAGTTAGGACAGACAGGTTCTTCAAGGGGTCTCTGCGGCATATCACAGCTCCTATTATACTTGGCATTTCTTGACTTTTTTTTCTGAATTTGCTTAGCAGTCTTTATATATTGATGTTCATGGTTGCATATGTTACCTAGTTTGTTTAAATTTCCATTTTTATTTCTGCCTCCCATATATCTCTGAGCTGTGAAGTGACTTCTGAGAGGGTTTGTGGGGCCTGAGCTGCTGTATTAGCACAAGAGGGGTGCAAACGTGTGTGATTGCTGGGGACCACCTGTGGACCTCACAGAAAAGAATCCATCCTAGAAATTTGTATTCAGATATCAGAAAAGAATTTGGGGTGCACTTTTAATTGTCAAAGCTAATAGGTGGTGGGAGGGCAGGAAAGGTGTGCGGGGAGGATTACTAAACTGATAAAAAGGATTTTATACTTAGGCCAGAAAACGTAGACAGAAGGCCCCAGTCACCTTACTGTAAAAAATCACCTAAGTTTAATAATCATGGAAACATTAGAAGTTATTATCATCACCCCACCCCCACCCTCACACACACACACACACACACACACACACACAAGCCAAATTCCTTAAGAAAATACTTCTTTCAGATAAACTACTAACTCTATGTACATAAGGACACAATGTGCCACATGAAGGCAATTAAAGCAACAGCTTAAGATGCACTGATGGGAACCATGGGCTCCATTAATTGCATTGAAGTACTCATTTTCTTAAAGATACCACAGAGGCTTTTAGAAGACGACTGGCCTTCAATAATGAGCCTTCCCCTTCCATTCACTTGCAGATCAGATATAATGTAATGTACGTTGGCTTATGTTGCAAGAATAACATATCTACACTTAAGAAGTCACTGAAATGAGTAAACACAAGCTTAAAAAAATAAACGAAAATTCCCTTCCATCACCATTTACCCCCACACACACCCTTTTATCCTCTTCTACCTCTCCCCACCCCTCTCCCTCTCATACTTATAATACATTTGTCTGTGTCTATGAAGGTTTTTTGTTTGCTTTGTTTGTTTTGTTTTTTATTTTTGTTGTTTGGTGTGTGTGTGTGTGTGTGTGTGTGTGTGTGTATGTGTGTGTGTGTGTGTGTTTGCTTAATCCCTTTACGGGCTTAGATCAGAGTACCAGGCAAGGCTAGTTCTGGTGAAGACTGGATGCCCACTGCTGCATTTTTGCTGTGTCCTCACATGATGGACAAGGCCATGGATCTCTCTATAGCCTCTTTTATAAGAATTTAGTTCATGATGGTTCCACACCCACAATTATAATTCAAGCACCTCCTAAAGGCCTCACCTCCTAATACCATCATATTTGGGGGTTAGGATTTCAAAATATAAATTTGGATTGACACAAACATTCAGACCATAGCAGTGCTGGACATACACCAGCGTGTGAGACATAGCTCCTGCCCTCTGGTCGTGTCTGAGAGTAGAGAGTGAGAAACCATTGCAATCCATTGGAGTAAATTTTATAAAAGGGGATGTACAGGATGTTCTGAGAGCACATGGGAGGAGAATGGAGGCCATGGCTAGTAGAGGGTAAGTCCTAGGAAGACTTCTCAGGAAAAAATATCTAATTTGAGTCCTTAAAAGGTAAAAGAGAGCAAAAAGGTCTCCAGGAATTAGAAAATAGTCAAAATATTTAGAACATAGAATGGGTTGGAGTGGGTAGAGGAATGAAATAAAAATGCAAGCCAGGTCGTCAAAGCCTTGCTTTCCATTCTAGGGAATTTGATATTGACCTAGGACAATAAGAAGGAAGAATCTGTAGAATGTATTTGGAAGTGGACCTGACTTTACATCCTATCTCCAATAAAAATTAGGTGATGTGAGCTGTGGCATATTATTTAACTTGTCAGAGACCTTTTTTTTCATCTGCAATGGATGAATAACTTATTAAACAATGTTGTGTGAAGCAAATAAGGTAATAGATGAGAAAGCATTGTGGGGAAAAATGTACAGACATGCTCTACAACTATAACGTGCCATTACCGCATAAATGATTGCAAAGTGCGCTTAGGAAATGACATGAAAACTGAAGACAAAGTGCAGTGATATCCAAAGGCTACTCAACCAAAAGGATCGATGCTTTCTTCAGCGTGGCTGATGTATGGTCGAGAATGAAGTCTGACAGCACAGCCAGCGCACTCAGCACTTCCCATGGCCGCGGCGCACAGCATGGCGATGCAACCAAGGCTCTCTCCAATTTCCAACGGGCCCAAGGATGTGCAGAAAGACTCTGCTGAATCCACACATTTTGCATTGCATGCATGTGCTTCAGAAAGGTTCTACTGTGAAGGCTACATCTCTGAATCAAAAGGATAAGCCTGATGCCACATTAGGAAGCAATAATTATTAGCATCATAGCAGATTGAGGACTTTTCATTTTGAGGGATTTCTATGTGTTAGGAACACACACACACACACACACACACACACACACACACACGTGTTCCTATAAGGTTGAAATGAATACTAGCTCCATTGAGGCTTAAACAAGACAAGTAATTTGTCCAATAGCATACCACCAATAAGTGTTACATTTGGCATTTGAACCCATTACTCATTTGAATTCTGTATTTTCAGAACATTATATAATAAGATATCATACCAGGAAAATATAGAGACTTATACTTATGGGTCAAAATGGTGATAGCAATGTAGCCATCACTATAATGTCAATGAAGACAAGGGAAAAAAAAAGACAAAAACTCTTAATATCTTTAAAATAAAGATGTAGAGACATCATAGTGCAAAACAGTCATTCAGTAGAAGATTCTATAGATCCCAAAGTGAAAAAATTGACCCAAGCTATGCCTGATGGCATGTAATGACTTATACGCATGAAATTAAGTTTGGATCAATCCAAGTTCAGCCAGGCTTTACTGCTTTGAGCCTCTTTTGAGGTCTAAAAATGGACCCCAAAGTTATATTTTATTTTTAAAGATAATAGTGTTGATAGAACAATTCTGTAAACAAAGAGCATTTGGATTTTAGCCAGACATTAGGCCTTTCATTTTATGAATGAGTTGAAGAAACATGAGCTAGTGACTTTGGTTTAAAGTGTAAATAATTCAAACATACACTGGGTAGGAAATGTTGAATGGATTAACAGCCTTATGGACAGTCAATCTGAATTACAGTGATGTCCACATTAATATCCTAGGAAAGAGAAATGTTGCTAGATTATAAAATGGCATCTAGTAAGGAATAAGAGCTTCCTGGTTTGATAGCAGAGTCACTGTCTTCCAACACTAGGTAATATGAAATGTTAATATGGACAAATGAAAGTTTCTGCTCTGAGATCTAAAAACTAAGCACCACAGCACAGAACCACTGACAGTCAATTACCCATATCAAGGGCTCCACGGTGGAGAACACAGTTGACAGAAAGTCAATAGGCCTCTGCAGGCCATGGAGTGGAGATATCAAAGTCGGCAGTGACAATTCAGTTGCCTCAATGGAATGACAGTGTCTGTGACCCGGAAGCAAAAAGCACATTCTCACATGCAAGAGTGTGCCCTGATCAGCGTTTCACCTTAATGACACCATTGAAAAATTAGTCCTAAGAGAACAGGTTGGTCAAGGACTGAAGACCAAATACAGGGGAGAATGTCAAGAAATTCTAGTGAGAAGGCAAGATCATTAACTGTCTCAACACCAGGAGATTCTCCTGCTCATTTTGATAACAAATATATCTTCCCATTTTGGATAAAAGATTTTTAGCAATTTTGGAGTGGGAGCAGAACTTGGGAGGACTTGAAAAAGGCATTGTAATGATGAGTGAGCACGTCGGTAAAATCCCTGAAATTCCTCCTCTAGGCAAGGTTTGGGACCTCACATTGATTGCTCTCATGAGAGGCTTAGCAGCTCCAAGGGTTCAATAAAAGCTTCTAAGCTACTAGTATACAAATATCTCTGCCTCATCTCTATTACCCAGAAACCCTAAAAGATGTTGCACAGAAGAGCAAAGTTCTTCTTACTGGCACCAAGAGGCATTCAATAAATATCTGATGACTAGATGAATGAACGTTCTTAATTCTGCTAGGGAAATCGAACAGAAATGTTCTTAACAAGGAGATCTTAAAATTAAACAAAGACATTAAAACTCTAACACTTGTAGAGTATAATAAAAGTGAAATTGATGTAATACAATAAGGATTAAACTAGAATAATTTTCTATCTAGATATTTTTGAACATTACAAATATTCCTAATAACTGAGAGAAGTTCTGAAGGACAGTGCAGTGTGCATGCATACACACACACACACACACACACACACACACATACACACACACACTGAGCAAATAATCACTATATGTGGATACAGAACAGCTCTATGCTTGCCATAAGATCTCCTTGCTTCACAAAATCTAGGTCTCTAGACACCTCCTCATGATTTCCTTATCCTTTCCCTATTTCCAATTTTGAAACTGGTTGTGTCACATATTAAGATAACCTTCAGTATAAGAGATTCCCCTCTGAAAATGTGATAAAACATTGGATGCCTTAAGGGATGCATTAGAGTTCTCCAGAAAAACAAAATGGATGTGTGTGGAGGGGAGAGAGTTATTATAAGAAACTAGAGGCCCGGTGCATGAAATTCATGCATGGGGGGGTCCCCTCAACTTAGCCTGCACCCTCTCCAATCTGGGACCCCTCTGGGGATGTCTGATTGCCGGTTTATGCCCAATCCCTCTTATAATCCTGGACCACTGACTCCTAATCGCTCACCTGCCTGCCTGTCTGATTGTCCCTAACTGTGCCCCCCACCACCACCAGCCTAATCACCCCTCACCGCCTCTGTGTGCTGGCCTGATTGCCCCTAACTGTCCCCTGCTGCCAGCCAGGTCTCCCCCAGCTGACCCCTCCCTGTCAGCCTGGTCACTCCTAACTCCCCTCCCCCTGGCCTGGTCACCCCTTACTGCCCCCCACTGCTGGCCAGGTCACCCCCAACTGCCTCCCCTGCTGGCCTGGTCACCCCTCACTGCCCCCCACCTACTGGCCTGGTTGCCCCCATCTGCTCCCCCACCAGCCTGGTTGCCCCACACAGCCTGCTGTGCAGTCATCTAGTCATCCCCCACTAACCCCTCTGCTGGCTTGGTCATAGGCAGCCATCTTGTCCCCCAGCTGACCCCTCCCTGTCAGCCTGGTCACTCCTAACTCCCCTCCCCCTGGCCTGGTCACCCCTTACTGCCCCCCACTGCTGGCCAGGTCACCCCCAACTGCCTCCCCTGCTGGCCTGGTCACCCCTCACTGCCCCCCACCTCCTGGCCTGGTTGCCCCCATCTGCTCCCCCACCAGCCTGGTTGCCCCACACAGCCTGCTGTGCAGTCATCTAGTCATCCCCCACTAACCCCTCTGCTGGCTTGGTCATAGGCAGCCATCTTGTGAGGGTGTGAGGGTTAATTTGCATATTACTTCTTTATTATATAGGATTGTTTCATGTGATTATGGATGCTGACAACTGACAAGTCCCAAGATCTGAAGTCAGTTGTAGGCAAGCTGGAGACCCTATGGATTTAATGGTGTATTTCTAGTCCAAATGTGAGGCCTGAGAGCCAGAAGGGCTGATGATGTAAGTTCAAATCCTAAAGCCAGCAGATTTGAGGTCCAGAAGAGCCAATATTTCAGCCAGAGTCCAAAGGCAGGAAAAACGGATGTCCGCATTCAAAGGCAGTCAGGTAGAAGGCGGTGTTCCCTCTTACTTGAGGGAGGGCCAGGCTTTTGTTATATTCCTGCCTTTCAGCTGATTGGATGAGGCCCACCCAGATTAGGGAGGGTAATCCTTCCCATGATTCTGCCTGTCTTTCCTGCAGTCTACTCTTCTCCCACTGAAAATAAACCCCCAGGAAAGAAAACGCATTACTACCGACAACTCATATTGATGTGCAATCTTTGGTTTTCCTCCATCTTAGGTAGACAAATGCTAATGCCCAGCTTTCCTTGTAAAAAAAAAAAAGATGGGGTGGGAAGGTGCATTGCCGTTAAAGGCATTGCAAACATTAGCTGATTAGAGTAGAATGTGTTTTGTGAGGGAAGCATTATTTTACTTCTCCTCTCAGCAAGGCCTAATACTCACACTACCCGTTGGAGCCTTTGTCTGTGGATAATTTAGTGCCTTCAAATTCTTCACTACATCAAAAAGTCTCATTAATCTCTTGTATCCTATGGCTACCGCTATTTTACTATTTCCCTTTGTGTCATAAACTTCTTGGCTCACCAAGTGACAGCAGAATGGAAACCCAAACTGACATTTGATACCAGACACACTGGCTAAACCTTTCCCCCAGGTTACCAGATCAGAAGAACAGCCAGCCTCAAAAGAATTCAAAGCCACTTCCATG
This sequence comes from Myotis davidii, assembly GCF_000327345.1. Lineage (NCBI taxonomy): Eukaryota > Metazoa > Chordata > Mammalia > Chiroptera > Vespertilionidae > Myotis > Myotis davidii. Next base: position 3,062,569 of record NW_006282396.1, read on the forward strand.
AAAGCTTTCCCACCTTAAGGTCTTGCTTTCAACCTAGCTCCAGAGGGATTTATGCATACAAGTTTTATCTCTCGGAGTAAAAATAACCGCAACGTAAGCAGTAGCTAAACAGGGGATACAGAATTGAAGAGAAAAAAAACACAGAAATTAGAACCAAGAAATGAGACTTACAGGAAAAGGCTAAGCTCATGTTATTCAAAGGATAAAAGCAGTTGGTGTGCCTCAGAAAAAAACCTCTCCGGGAATATAAAAGAAATGCCTACCGCAGTATGGCACTTCAGGAGGAGTAAAATACTGTTCAGAGATGCCCCCGATGCTTATTAAAGTAAATATTATCTCCTTTGTTCAATTATAAGAAGAGAATTTATTTAATTTTAAATTAGGTTTTTTAAAAGAAAATCAATTTCATGACACATAGCATTTAAATTTACATAATATAAAATGCTGTTAGGATAGCATATTTGGCTTATTATCAATAATGTTCCCAAACATCATTTATTACTTAAAGGTGGATTTCCTAAGCAATTAGGCAATGGAGCATTCTAATTAAAAATTAAATCAGTGTTCAAATAAGCATAACCGAATAATAACTGTAATCCTCTAAAACACATTAAAAGCTAAAAGAGTATCTGATTTTATCATATTTTTAAAAATCTCATCATCTCTAGGCAAACCACCTTGAAAATGCATTCAGAAATCTTCTATTGGGAGACTATCTGAGTACTAACTTTGAATTAGTGGTTGTGGGTGTGTCCTTGTTTTCATCTTCATTTACCATAGTTGGTCCAACCAGCATGGGAATGAAGGGGCCCCAAGAAGTGTAAGTGCTATTGGTAGGTCTGGAGAAGAGGGTTTCTAGGGTCCCCTGAAGTCTTGAAACAGTGATTTTAAGAGCTCCAAAGAGTTCTTAACCAACTTCATCATAATTCCCAAGGCAAAGGTATGTTAAGTGAGACAGCATAAAACAATTACTGAGGGCACAGAAGACTCTGGAGTTGGACTGCCTACATTCAAGACCTGGGACCACCATTTATTAGCTGCATGACTTCAGCTAAGTTAATTTTCCTGTCTGAAACTCAAATTACCTTATGGGTAAAATGAGAATAATAATACCACTACTTCAAGGATTATTGTAGGAATTAAATGAGCTAGTGTAAAGTCCCAGAATGATACCGGACATATGGTTAAGTGCTCAACAAATCTCTAATCTGTTCATTGGATGGGAAGCTGGCATAGAGCAAAAGACAGAGTAAGGTCAGAGTGACAGTCCTGGGCCTGCTGCGTAATCCTGTGTGACTGTGGGCATGTTATTGGACTTCTCTGATCCCCTATCTTCTACTCTTCAAATAAGGGCAACACCAGTATCTACAACACAGGTTGTTAAGAGGATTAAATGAGATCATGAGAGCTAACTAAGTTCCTAAGTAAGCAGTCAGGTTAAATGTGAGCTCCCCCAGGAAAGGAGAGGATGTGTGGCACCAGGCCCTGTGCTCTCTGCTCTATCTCACAAAGACCTTTAATCATGTACTGCCTTTTTGCCCCTGTTTATTGGAAATATTTAAGGAAATTTGATTCAACCCTCCTTTTTTTTTCCTTTCACATGAAGTTAAGGACAAAAAGCAGTGCTTCCGAAGACCTCCCAGTGGTACAAGCTGCTTTTCCAAGGACAAGGGGCCACGTGTGTTCATTTTACTTTCTTGGCCGGGTGAATTAGAGTTGATAAAATGTAGTCAAATGCAAGTGAATCAATCGCCTGTGCCTCATGGGAAAGAAATGCAAAGGATTCTGATGTCTCTGTTTACCCTCTCACACTACACACCTTAAAATGGTGACAACACTTGGCACCAGACTCACCTTCTACCAGATATGCAATATGGCACCAACTGAAATGGCATTTCATTACAGTTCTATAAGCCACTGTGTCTCAAACCAGACTAATCCAGAAAATGCTAGGAAGAGCTCTAACCTGGGTATGTGGTGATGCTTTGTTTTGTCTCATCTGACTGCTAATGAGTATAATTCTGAGTCATCGCTGTCATTTGGGCACTTTTTCTGCAGAGAAAACATGGCCAGGCCTTTCCTCACTGGCCTACCGATTACTGAGTAGGACATGATTCAAACAGGAAACACACTGTGGGATTTGGGAGAAACTCCAAATCTCTGCAGTCTACCCCAGGGCTCCCTCAATCTCTGCTTCCCTTTGATGTCTTCAGGCTTTAAGCAAGTGAAGGGGTGGGGGGCGGGAATCATTTTATCCAGCGAAGGTAGGTATTAGCTGGCCATGGCAGAGAGTAAGATCTGAAAAATTCTGCTTTCTTCTTCTGCAAATGTGAAGGCAGTGTCTCCTGCCCCTGCCTCTGCCTGAATCACTGACCCTTCACCTGGCTCAAGTCCTTTAAAGAGACCTCTAGCCATGCCTGTCCTCCAACCTAAGGTAGACCTTATGTCTATATGCTCCTACCTGTGGTTGGCAGAATTCTGAGATGCCCCCCAAGATTCGCACCCTTTTGTAGATGTCACGTATGATCCCAGGGATCTTTGAGTGTGATGAGGTTGTCTCTTCTGTGATGACATTCTGTGGCAACTTCCCTTTAAGAAAGGGAGATGACCTTGAGTGGACCTGACTTAATCAGAAGAGCCCTTAAAAGGAATGGGGCTCTTCCTAAAGAGAGTCAAAGCACGTGAGACGCTCAACATGAGAGACTACCCACTGTTGGCTTTGAAGATGGAGGAGCTATGTGGCATGGAATGTGGCATCACTGGGCTGATGGTGGACCCAGCTTACAGACACCAAAAAATTGACCTCACTCCTCCAGCTGTAAGGCACTGAACCAAAGCCTGGAAGTGAATCCTGACTCCAGATGAGAAGGCAGCCCAGTGAGGCCTTGACTTAGCCTTACAGAACCTGAGCAGAAAACCTAGTTGTGCTATGTCTGGATTTCTGATCTATGAAACTGTGATCAAATAAATGGTTGTTGTTTTAAGCTTCTGAATTTGTGGTAATTATGAGGCAATATAGAACTAATCCACTCCCATAGGAATCTATACTTACCTTTCAGAAACTTATCTAAGCTGCATAAAGACAGGTACTGTATCTTTTATTCCTTCTCTGTCCCCAGCACACAACTGAGTGTCCAGAATTTTATAAATGCTCAATAAATGTTTGTTTCAGTCAGTACATATATTAATCCATCTTTTCAAATCACATTAGTTTCAATTGAATAAATCAAATTATTTCTATCATGAAGTTGGAAAGGAATGCTGTTGCCATTTACATTAAAGTATATTATTTCCATTTCCATTCCTTTTCCTTGATCTGACATGTTTCATTGCTTTCTTTCATTCATTTAAACAAGACTAGACCCTACCCACGCCTTATTTTTGCTCCAGCCCCTGAGCTCTGGACTCAAGTTCAGGGCAGCAAAGTAAGTGTATATGGGTGCTCCAGGCCACTTGCAGCAAAATGATATATGATGTTTCTCTTGGTGAAACAATCTTTTTTCCTCCCTTTTCATCCCCTCCCTCCTAGCATTCCTTTCTCATCTACTCTATGATTATTAACTCAACCCCACAAAGATATATCTTGACAAATGCCCTCAACCCTGCCATTGCCCAAGCCTATTCAACATTGTCTTTGCTCATGGGGTTGTCCTCCATCTGTAGTGACCTTGGACATCACTGCATGAAAAATGTCATCTCATTTATCAAGACCCACATCCACATTAAAAGCCAACTCTACTTTAAAACTCTCCTAGGTCTTCTGTCATCATTATTTCATATAAAGCACCTTTGGTAATAAAGTGATGCCCATTCTATAAAAATGCTATCTGTTTACACACATATGAAATCTCCTCTGGCCCATGAGTCCTTCGGGGTTGGGAAAAATTCCTCCATACCTGGCAGAGTGGCTGTTACAATTAAATGTTTATATATTCATCTATCATTTTATCTTTGCTCATAGTTGAAATGATTTAAGGCTAGACCTTCAAAGAGCATTGATGTGTTAAATAGGAAACCTTGAAAGCAGTAAGGCTTACATTCTGGCTTAAGGGGAAATGCACTTGGTGACACAGAAACTCTTGCTAACCTGCTGTTGAAGGAGGCAAATGAATGGATATTGCACAGTTCTATCTGACTTCATTCATGGGACTTGGGCCCCCTTGCAAATTGGAACAAAAATTTTTAACCTCAGAAATATATTTTAAAAGTAAAAAAAAAATCATTTTATGAGAGAATAGCAACATTGCAATATTACCAGATTATATACCTGGTATGAATCAGGCAGTGAAATAAGGAGATCAGGGAGATAAACATAACCTGATAGAGATTGATGTTCATATATTTAGGCATACACTGTGGAACAAAGGTTTAATTTTATGTTATTCTAAATAGACTAAATTGACCAAAGCAATTTGATGGAATAACAAAAGTATGTTTTATGAAGAACTTATGATGTGTCAAGTGTTTCACATGTTTATTTAATTGAATCTTCAAGGCACCTCTGAGGTAGGTAAATAATATTATTTCTTATTCCATTTTTTAATATATTTTTATTGATTTCAGAGAGGAAGGGAGAGGGAAGGAGAGATGGAAGCATCAATGATGAGAAACATTGATCGGCTGTCTGCTGCATGCTCCCTACTAGGGATCTAGCAGGCAACCTAGGCATGTGCCCTGACCGGGATGGAACCATGACCTCCTGGCTTATCGGTCGAGACTCAACCACTGAGCCATGCAGGCTGGGCTTATTTCCATTTTATAGGTTAGGCCAGTGAAGCTGGGAAAGTTATACTTAGTCCAAGGTTACATCGCTAGTACCTGTTAGAGCCGGCACTGATACCCATGCTAAGTACTATGGAAGGTAAAAAAGGAATGATTCTATCCTCATGTCGGGTGGGGTGGGGCTGTGCGGGGTGCATCAAACACCAGGGAAAAGACAGAGGGTAACAGAACTCCGGACTTGAGTGTCACCTTATGGAATCAGATGTTTGATAAACTGTACTTCTTACCCTCCGAAGAAAATGGAACTAGCCAGTCTGGGCTAAAAATGGTCAGAGAATAGATATCGCATCTTCCTTCCATTGTGCTGGATCAGGGTTTCTCAACGTTGGCATTATTTACATTTTGCTATGGGAAACTGTCCTGTGCACTGTACTAAACTGATATTTAGCATCTGTTGCCTCTGCTCACTGGAAGCCAGTAGCACCTCCCAACCAACTGTGACAACCAAAATGTCTCCAGATATTACAAAATAGTCCTGGAAGGGATGGGATAGGGGTGGCAAAATTACCTGAGTTTGAGAACCACTGTCCTAGTAGACAAGTACCAAGACAGGATTCAAAAGGTCTGGGTTAAAGTTCTGTAAATCACATGATCTTTCCAAACCTTGGTTTCCTCATCTGAATAAAAAAAAAGAAAAAAAATATATATATACTAATAAAAGACACACTAATAAAAGACACACTAATAAAAGGCAAGCATGCAAATTGACCATGCCTTCACTACGCCTTAAGCCATGCCCACCAGCCAATCAGAGAAACTATATGTAAATTAAATTAACCAAGATGGCGGCTGGCAGCCACAGAGCTGGAGTGAGCAGGAGGCGTGATTGCCCCAGTGATGGAGGCAGCCAAGCTTCCTGCCTGCCACGGCCAGCTCTGAGCTCCACTCAAGGCAACAAAGGTTCAATTATAGAAGATAAATAAACCCCAGATACCTGCTTTCAGCCGGCCGTGGCCACAGAGCTGGAGTGGTGGGCCAGCCTGAAAACGGCCCTCAGCCCCTCACCCAGACTGGCCAGGCACCCCATTGAGGATGCCCCCCGCTAAAGGGTGTGTGGCCAACCTGAAAACAGCTATCAGCTCCTCACCCAGGTTGGCCAAACCTCCATGGAGTGATGGTCCCTACTCGAGGGTGGGGGGGCTTGACCAGCCTGGAAACAGCCATCAGCCCCTCACCCAGGCTTGCCAGGCACCCCAGTGTGGACACCCACCCTGAAGAGGGTGTAACCAGCCTGAAAACACCCATCAGCCCCTCAAACCAGGCTGGCCAGGCATCCCAGTGGGACCCCCAACCCTGAAGGGGGTGCGGACAGCCTGAAAACAGCCCTCAGCCCCTCACCCAGGCTGGCCAGGCACCCCAGTGGAGA
>NW_006282396.1:3068838-3069352 GCF_000327345.1 Myotis davidii
TGAGGGTCCCCCTCCCCCCTGAGTGCACAAATTTTTGTGCACTGGGCCTCTAGTATGTATGTATGTATGTGTATATATATATATACACTAACTGGATCCTGGGACTTTTGTAAGCCCAAAATTGAAATGTTAAAATGAGGTTATGTCTATTAAAACAGCGACAATAGGAAAGGAAACATTAGCTCACTCTATGAATTATGCAGAGTTTAGCTAGAGTTGTAATATGGGAAAAGCACTGAAATGAATATTGAAAAAGATGAATCTTATTCCTGACTCTGCCTCTTGTTACCTAACTTTCTTAGAGCAGGACATTTCAGGCCACCTTCCTGAGACTGTACTGAACATTTGTATGACAATTATCATTGTTATTATTATTATTAAGTTGCCTTGAAACGTACCTGCTTTACACAGCAATGACCCATTTCTTTTGGAAAATTGTCTTTGCCTCACTGGGTAAGTGTCCCAATGGGAGGTAAACCCATGTGCCACCTCCTACCATAGAGGCCCACAAGTA
>NW_006282396.1:3069439-3069966 GCF_000327345.1 Myotis davidii
GAGGTAAACCCAGGTGCCGCCTCCTACCATAGAGGCCCACAGGTAGATCTCTCCTCTCATCACCTCTGCACAGCTATGGAGCCAGCATGTGACCAAGCTCAGCCTGTGTGCTGCTCTTGCCCAGAGTTTTGACTCCTGACTGAGAGAGACGTGCCTGGAAGCATTGCATTAATGTATTGCACCCTTCCTAGCAGAACCTCACTGTGGTTTTGCCTTTAACCTTCCAGAGTTGTCATTCTTCATGCCCAGGTTTCTAGTTTCCCTCTCACTTCTGTATTAGAGCCTGTTGATTACCCCTAATTGTACGTCCTCCCCTTCTTACATTGTCATAGTACCCAATGCCTTATTGTTTATTACATCACCATACAGAACACAACATATTTCTCAGGTTCTTCAGGCAGCTAGCCTGGGCTGTATAATTAAATTCTGGCCAATGGGAGATGTAAGCAGAAGTGATATATGCAAATTCCAAAAAGTGTCCTCAAGAGGAAAAGCCATGCCTTCTTTTTTTCCTTTCTTTTCCTTTC
>NW_006282396.1:3070138-3071642 GCF_000327345.1 Myotis davidii
AGGTCATCTTGGAAATGTGAAAGTTTTGCCTGGGAGAAGTATCTTGGTTCCCTGGCCAGAGCACTATGCCAGACATGGATTGATTCTTTCTAGAATTCTAAAACTTGAGAGGAAGAATAAACTTCTGTCTTGATTACTAGGGCTGGTATTTCAGTTCTCTGCACTGATCCTAACGAATTCACCCTTTTGCTTCAGTTAGCCCTGGTTACTGTCTATTGCTAATGCCTCTTTCAGTTGAAGGTGACAGAAAATTCAATTCAAACTGGCTCAAACAATAAGAAAAAAATTGTCTTACACAACTGCAAAGTCCTAAGGTAGCCTAGGCTCAAGCACAATTCAATCAACATTTCAAATAATTTCAGTCACCAGAGATCAAGTTTTTCTCCCATTCTGCCGTCCACAATTCCAACTGCACTTACAATTTCTGTATGTTGATTCTCTAGGAGATCCGGTAATTCTTTATGAACTGCCAAGAAGGCTGAAGTAGTTTGACACCTCACATTTTATTTTCACAATAAAGAAAGAGAAAAGATTCCCTGTAGTAGCCGCCCCCCAAAAAAGAGGACACTCACCTTCCTTCCTCCCTTCCTCTCTCCTTCATCTCTCCCTCCCTTCCTCTTTCTCAATCCCAAAAGATAAATAAATAAATAAATAAATAACAGGAAATATATCTTCACATTTTATTGGCTCTCTCTAGCTTGAATGCCTTGCTTACCTGGAAAGGTTTATCTTGCTTACCTGGAAAGGTTGATATAATCATTAAATCCAATAATCCAGGTGAAGGTGTTTTAAAAATAGTCAATTACTACACAAATATGAATACTGTTATTGGTGTTAGAATGCATTTCTCTTGTACTTTGCTTTTTCCCATTGAACTTTCTCAGATTTTGTGGTACTGCTTTAAGATTAACAGCAACCAAAGATTTTATAGACTTCTCCACACCTTGAAGGCAAGCATTGATGATATTATAATCCTTTCAACTACAATTGAAACTATCTCCTCCATTTTCCCCTATTGTAGGTTTCTACTACAGCAATTGCATGGTCTTTATCTCCCTTTAAGATTTTAGATATACCTAACTAAATCAAACTTTTTGAGGTAAGACTATAACCAGAGAATAAGAGGGAGAAGGTGGTACTGCCTTCTACTCTTTCTTGGCCTGGACTATTCATTTAAAATACAATCATAACCATATTGCACATGAAATTAAAATTATTCAATGACTTTCCAACACTGGGAGCGGGGGGTACATTCAAGCATGGCTTATGTGGCTCTGTGTCATAGGGCCATGGCTACCCTCGTAGCGATTCTGAACCTGTGGGTCTTGACCCCTGAAAATACATCCTGCATATCAGATATTTACATTATGATTCATAACAGTAGAAAAATTACAGTTATGAAGTAGCAATGAAAATAACTGCATGGTTGGGGGTCACCACAACATGAGGAACTGTATTAAAGGGTCGCGGCATTAGGAAGATTGAGAACCACTGCAGCCATCCC
>NW_006282396.1:3071666-3089118 GCF_000327345.1 Myotis davidii
TTTCCCTTTTTGAGGTCATACTGAGCTTCTCTCCTCCCCTCATTGTGCCACAGTCTCTCTTGGGCCAAAGATTATCATTTCCTTTGCCTGTAATACCCATGACAACTCTGGAGCACCTGCCAGCCCCACCAATAGTTCCACCAATTTATTACTCCTCAAGCTACCAGACTCAACTTAGATACCATTTTCTCAGGGCAACCTTCCCTCTGAAATCATGAGACCTAAGTGAATCCCCCATTGTCTGGCTTCTTAGCATCATATGCTTCTATTCTCACAATCCTGATTGTGAGTTGTTTAGCACATGTTTCCTATTATTTCCTTGAATTCAAGGAGTGCCTTTTTCAGTACTGTAGCCTCAGAGCACAATGTCTGAAATACAATGGTATTTAATAAATATCTATTAAGTCAATCAGTTGATCAATGAAACAGCAAATGCCCACCAAGTTTATTCCTAGAAATGAAATGGTAGAATATACGTAAGAAAATGTAATATCTCCTAGTAACAGTTATAAAAATAAATAGGCATTTTGATAAAGGTTTCCAAGTATGAAGAATATTTGAGCATTAAGTTATATTTCCAGTATCTTCAGTTGGATGCTCTGTGTTTACATCTGTGACCCGCACTTTTTAGAATTTGAACATGTTACAACTTGTTTGATTTCATAAAGGTCTCATCTTTAAAGATCAGTTCTAATACAAGGAATTAAGGATTATTTCTTCTTTTGATAACATTTATCAGCATTCCCTGGGATAACTGATAACTCCCCGGACTCCAACGTTCAGTACTGACATTCATTTGAGGAAATCTTAAGATATCTACAATCCGGCAACTGAATACATCCCTGAGAGGTAGGATCATGCCATGGTTTTTTTTGTCTCAGGCCTCTGTGGGAGAGCATCGCAAGGAGATGAAGGTGGGAAGGTAAGAACAAGCAGTCCAGAATAGATCATAAAAGAAGTCTGGAGTGTTAACAGATTTTGAAGCTGTCATCAATTTGATTTCAAAATAAAATACTATTGCTTTGTCAAAGTTCTGCCTCTAAAACGGGGCGTAAGAGGTTTCTAACCCTAGGACAGGAATTCAACCATGATGGATGGATGTTCTTGAAAAACCATAAAGAGACAATGTGAATAGTAAAGTTGACTCTGAGGCTGATCTTTCAAGAGTCTCTCGTGACTCTTTAAATCTACCTTATAAGAGGGGCATTTTAAGTTGATTTAGTGAGATGGCTAAAAGTTAATTAGTTATCAAATAATTACCTAATGGACCCTTCTTGAGATATTAAGGTTGAGTCACAGCTCTAGCTGCAATGCAATTAATTTAAAATTTTATAAGCCATAAAAGGTAATAACAGCCTTACAATGCACTAAGGTAGGAAGATAATATTTAGATGCTGCACTGACCCAAGACACCTAAAACAGATTAATTGGCTGGCAATTGGTAAGGAGAGTGTCAATTAACATACTAGTTTATATTATGCAAATGAAATTAGATTTCAATTAAGAGTTAAGAAATCAAACAATTCAAACTGTATGGGCAATAATTGCAATTGACATTTTTCACAGAAGCAGGAAAAGATATTCTGCTAAAGGAGAGATTTTGATCTCTCTCAAGTGAGTAAGGTTATGATTACTTTCTCATTTCTGTGCATGAATTTAGAAGTACAGCCAATATTTTTAGAGTGGATACCTACCATACCCAAAATAATTTATAACAGTACATGCTAGATGAGTGATGGTGAACCTTTTGAGCTCAGCGTGTCAGCATTTTGAAAAACCCTAACTTAACTCTGGTGCCATGTCACATATAGAAATTTTTTGATATTTGCAACCATAGTAAAACAAAGACTTATATTTTTGATATTATTTTATATATTTAAATGCCATTTAACAAAGAAAAATAAGCCCCAAAAATGAGTTCGTGTGTCACCTCTGACACGCGTGTCATAGGTTTGCCATCACTGTGCTAGGTTACATCTGAAAGAAGAAACTCATGATTCATTTAGTTCTTTGTCTCCTTTAGTACAGGAAGAAACTAGAACTAAGAAAGTATAAACAACTTGGATACAGACAAATGGTTAATTAGGGGAAAATATGGATTAAAATTTCAGAGTACTGATACCAGGACACTTTCTACTATATGATTGCCAATAGTAAAATGTTACTTACCATCAGTTGAAGGGTATACATCTTTAGAGTCTGGTACTGTATTTGTGGTATTAGGAGTCATATCCATCTGGGTCTTAGTAGCTACGTTGACTTTGGCTGTTACTTAACTTCTCCAAGCTTAAATTTCCTAACCTGTAAAATGAGAATAAAAGTACCCACATCATCATTCTATTGGAGGTATTTATTGAAATAAGCTATTTTGAGTTTGGCTCGATAACTAGGACATAGTAAGCATGCTCAAATCATTAGCTATTGCCATTAGTCCTGGGTTCATAAGAAAATAAGATGCTATGAATTAAGTGGCTTAGTGCAATAATCCCCTGCATCCCAGGCAGTCATATCCATTAAAATCCTCTCATTACAGATCTTTTATTTTTTATTGTTGCTTGAATGCGAATGCCACTGGAAACAATAACACTTTACCACTTTGCCAACTAACAGCTTAGCAGAAATTAAAGTTCTAATAGTAACTGAAGACAGAGGATCAGATAGAATGCATGAGTGACTCAGAAGTAAAAAAAAAAAAAAAATGGGGCACAGGGATGTTGAAAAGAGAAATAGAAGGCCACAAAGTAAACGTTACTGTCATTATCGTTTTGCCAAGGATGCCCTACTGGGAAAATCTAGGTTGAAAGCTTGCCTCTAGGGGTGTAAACATTGACATAGGAATTATTGGGTTTGGTGGTTTTGTTTTCAAGCTGTGTAAATATACACAAAGATAAATAGTGATTTTGGTTATTTTGACCAGTATAAGTTGCTTGGCTAAAATCATCCACAGTAGGGGAAGAAAGCTGAGTAATATGATCTCGAGTGTCTACAGCAAGCATGTCAAACTCAATGGCTAACACGGGCCAAATAAGCAAGGTTTAAGTTTATGTGGCAGCAAAAAACAAAAAGTTGGCACAAAACCTCCTTAAAGAGAGCAGCATATTTTGAAAAATACACGTATAAGTGCATTTTCGCTGACAGTTTGGGTTGCTCCAGGCTAAATCAAGCTGGAGGGCACAAGACCTCCTTAAAGAGAGCAGCATATTTTGAAAGTTTGGGTTGCTCCAGGCTAAATCAAGCTGGAGGTTTGAAATAAATGTGGTGTTAATAGGAATTGCTTGTGGTTGTTTCCTTCACTTTTTCATCTTTCTTCAGATCTCACCTGTCACCCTCAGTTATTTTGAAGAGTCCTGCCATAACTGGTTTGGTTTAGTGGATAGAGGCTCATCCTGCAGACTGAAGGGTCCCAGGTTTGATTCTGGCCAAGTGCACATGCCCGGGGTTGCGGATCCCCAATGGGAGCATGCAGGAGACAGCTGATCAATGATTTTCTCTCATCATCGACGTTTCTGTCTTTCTCTCCCTCTCTCTTCCTCTCTGAAATCAATCTATTATAATAAAAGCATAAAATGCTAATTAGACCAGACAGCCGAACAACCTTCCAGACATCCTTCCAGACAAAGCTGTGGCAGCGGGGGCCAAAGCAGAGGTGGTTAGGGGTGATCAGGCAGGCAGGCGAGTGGTTAGGGGTGATGAGGCAGGTAGGCAGGTGAGCAGTTGGGGTAATCAGGCAGGCAGGAAGGGTGGTTAGGGGCAATCAGATAGGGAGGCGAGTAGTTAGGGGTGATGAGGCAGGAAAGCAGAGGCAGTTAGGGGTGATCAGGCAGGCTTGCACATGCCCGGGTTGCGGATCCCCAATGGGAGGCATACAGGGGACAGATGATCAATGATTTTCTCTCATCATTGATGTAAGAGGTGGATAGGGGCAATCAGGCAGGCAGGCCAGCATTTAGGGGTGATCTGACAGGCAGGCAGAGTGGTTAGGGGAGATCAGGCAGGTAGGCAGGCAAGATGTTAAGAGCCAGTGGTCCCAGATTGTGAGAGGTTATGTCCAACTGCCAGTTTAGGCCCAATTCCACGGCCTAAACTGGCAGTTGGACATCCCCTGATGGCTCCAGGATTGGAGAGGGTGCAGGTTGGGCTGAGAGACCTCCCCCCTGCACAAATTTTGTGCACCAGGCTATGGGAAACCGCCTATTGTCTTCACTAGAAGAGAGGTGTGGAGGCCCTAAACTGGCAGTTGGACATCCCCTGATGGGTTCCGGTTGTGAAAGGGTGCAGGCCAGGCTGAGGGACACCCCCCCTTCCAGTGCACAAAATTCATGCACCGGGCCTCTAGTAAAAAACTATATTTATATTTTTAAAAGATTCTTCAAATGTGTCTCACATCAACTTTCTTTTAAGAAGTGTGCTGATTCATATACACTGAGAAACTTTCCTGATTTAAACAACTGAAAGACGTTAAGGTGGCAAGTCCCATGATCTCTGCTTACCGACACCAATACCTTTGGGTAATCCCCTCACATTTAGTGTGGACAGGATTTGGGATTTGCTTTTCACTGATAGAATATGGCAAAAATCACTTCTGTGATTATTTTACATAAGACTGTGACTTTCATTTTGCTAGCAGACTCTTTCCTTTGCTGGCTTTGATGAAGTAAGTGTCCATTCAGGGGAGATGCATCATGAGGCAATAAACTGAGGGCAGTCTCCAGGTAACAACCAGCTAGGAAGTAAGGGCAACCTCCAATTAACACACAGCAAGAAACTGAAACCCTCAGTTTGATAGCACTCAGTGACCCAAATCCTGCTAATAAACACAGGGGCTTAAAAGTAGATAGATCCTGCCCCAATTGAGCTTTCAGATGAGAACTGGGCCGAGTTGTCACTGTGAGCACAGCCTTACAGAGGACCCAGCTAAGCTAAGTTTCCCATAACCCACAGAAACAGCATGGCAATAAATGTGTCATTTCAGATCACTAAGTATGTGATAACATTGCCATATAACCATAAATACCTAATACAGTGATATTAATTATTATAAAATTATATTTTTAAGTGCATTGTTGACTTGCCACAAAACTAAGGAACCCACAAATCTAAATAGAAAATAAGAACCTTAGTAAATAAACTAAACTTAAAGCCAGATTTCATCATGAAGATTTTTTTTTTTTTGAAAATAAGAACTTTAGTAAATAAACTAACCTTAAAGCCAGATTTCATCATGACGATTTTTTTTATAGACCCTAGAAATGTTGAGTTTTGCTTGGATTGTTGCATGGGCACTTTGCAAGAAAAAGGAGCCCAGGGTTTTACTACATAGGGAAATATAATAAGACAAGAGGAGGGGGAGGTGCTAGCTGCATCTGCCATGTAAGGAATAATAAGAAATAAACAGGAAAAAAGAAAAGAAAATTATACAATATAGAAAATTGCTTGTCTCAAACTCAGCACTTAGTGGAATAAAAACAAACGAAAATCTCTCGTTGCCCAGCTGGTGTGGCTCAGTGATTGAGCATCGACCTATGAACCAGGAGGTCATAGGGCACATGCCTGGGTTGCAGGCCGGATCCCCAGTGTGCGGCGTGCAGGAGGCAGCCAATAAATGATTCTCTCTCATCATTGATGTTTCTATTTCTCTCTCCCTCTTCTTTCCTCTCTGAATGCAATAAAAATAGTTTGTTTTTTTTAAAAAAGCTGCCCTGTGGACTCTGGAGTCTCCCTCATCCCACAGCAATGATGTGCTCTGAGTGAAATTCAGAGAATGCCCTCCCTCAGCCCCATCACTACTTACCTATACTCTGCCCCTCTGGAAATCCAAGTGTTACTTTGCCCAAAGTTTCAATGAGTTTTAGTGGAAAAAATACAAAATGAAACAAAAACAACTGTGTTGGATGCTAACATTCCCTAGAGTTCAACCCAGAATATAAGGGGTGTACCAGGTAAAAGAGTTGAATCCAAAGAGCTGATTTTATTCGGATTCCCCTCGACATGTGTCGAAATATTTGTTCTTAACTGGACCAAGCCACTTGGTCTCACTCCTTTTTACCTTGGCATTCATATCTTCTAGGGGATTTCAGTTTCCTTTGACAAGCATTCTCTCCTCCCATCAAAAATGCCCAGAGCTTTCTAAATGTTGGAAGAGAACAGGTGTTTTGTTAAAAAATAGAAACATGAGCTATATGTAAAATACCTTGACCCATTCTTTTAAGTAGTAAAACATCAAAAATATTGCAAACTTTAAAGAACAGGGAATTAGTAGAATTAACTATGGTATATCCATGTAATAAAATGTGTCCACATTAATAGCCTGGTAGAAGAATTTAAATAAATTAAAAGATGTCAGTCATAGGAATTTAAATGTAAATACAAGTTAAACGTTATGGAATCCTATTCTTAAGGTTGTGTGCACCTGAATGTGTGCTGCCTGATTGGAAGAATGACACAAAGATATTAACAGTGGTTATTTCGGGGTAGTGATGTTATGAATTATATTTACTTTCTACTAAATACTAATATATAGTTATTTTATTTTTAATTTTCCTCATGACAGTAACATTTCTTTAAGACATTAAAAGCCCAGTTCCAATTCCTACAATCTGATTTCTATATTTGGCTTTAATAAACACATAAAAGTGAATGCTGGTTTATTTAATTATAGTTCCTATACCTAACAATTTTTATTATGTGAATGAAAATAGTTGAAAGAAAATTTGATAACATAAAATTCTAACCTGTCAATCAGACTCACCCAAAGGCTGAAAAGAACATCTAATTTTACTGTTGCTCAACATCAGAAAGATATTGTTACCATTTAATTAAAAGACAAAAGACTATCCCAGTGAAAACACAGATTCAAATGACAGCATGCTTTTTACTTCCTCTTACTTTAAGAAGAACAGTTACTCATAGCACAAAACCATTTTGTTGATTGTGTTCACATTGATAATCATGTAGTTTGCTACAATCAGATATACAAAAAAAAAGAGATCAGTAAATTGAAAGTAAGAAAACTTCCTGGATATCAGCCTTGCCTAAACAAGACAATTTATATTAATATTGTTTTCTATGTTTGTTTCTTTATTTTCCTGTTTCTTGTTTCATTCTAGCAAGATTTTAAGTCAAATATAGAACACAAATATACTCCAGCAAAAAAAAGGACAGTTGCAAACTCACGCCCAAGTACATCATTCTCAGGTCCCGTGGATCCAAGGAGACACGGAGAAGCTTGCCAGCTATGCACGGTCGCACATTTGCCACTGAACAAGAACAGAAGGCGCCATGTTAAAATAGAGAGAATGAGGGAGAAAGAAACAACCCTGGAATTCCAGAACTCTGCTCATTGATGTGCATTCCAGTAAATATCTACATTTGGTAGTGTGTATTAGATGTGTGAGCCGAGCAGGTGACATGTGTCCCATGATGCAGGGCAACCCTGCCAGAATTTCCTATTAAACTGTCAGTCACCATGCACTGGCTTGTCAAAAAGACAGAGCTGTGCATTCGGTTTCCTCATTTGTTATTCCCCAAATCACAGCACACAGTGTGCCCCAAACATGAGTGTCTGGTAGTCATAATAAAAAGAGACCTAATTTTTTTTGTTGTTAATCCTCACCCAAGAATATTTTTTCACTGATTTTTTTTTTAGAGAAAGTGGAAGGGAGAGACAGAGAGAGAGAGAGAGAGAGAGAGAGAGAGAGAGAAACATGGATGTGAGAGAGACACCTTGACCGGCTGTCTCCCTCATGTGCACTTCCAAAAAAATGAAGAGGAGGAAACACACCCAAACTCATTTCATGAGGCAAGAATTACCTTAATATCAAAACCAGACGAAGACACACAAAAACCACAGGACAATATCTTTGATGAATTTTGATGGAAAAACCCTAAACAAAATACTACCATACCAAATTCAACAGCACGTTAAAATACCATATGCCATAACTAAATGGGATTTGTGCTTGGAATGAAAAGACAATTCAACATATGAAAATCAATCAAGGTAATACGCTATATTAACAGAGTGAACAAAACAATCACATGATCATTTCAATTGAAGCAAGAGGAGAATATCACAAAATTTAAATATCTTTCATGATAAAACTCTCAACAAATTGGATATAAAAGGAATATACTTCAGCCTAGTAAAGGCTGTACTTGACAACCCCAGAGCTCACATCATTCTCAACAATGAAAAGCTGAAGCTTTTCTTCTAAGATCAGCAACAAAACAAGGATGCACACTCACTGCTCCTATTCAACATAGTTACTGTAAGTCCTAGCCAGAACAATTAGCACTAGCCAGAAGAATTAGCCCTAACCAAAACAACTAGTCCTAGCCAGAACAACAAGACAAGAAATAAATCATCCAAATCAGAAAAGAAGAGGTAATGTGATCTCTAGTCACAAATGATATAACCTTATATGTGGAAAGCCCTAAAGATTACACACACATACACACACACACACACACACACACACACCCCAAACAAAAAAACTGTTACAACTAAAAAAACTACATGAAATTCAACAAAAATAAAATTCAAAAGAATAATAAAAAGATTTTATTTTCATAAATACATATATACCCTAAATATATATATACATGTTTATATATACACATGTGTACATATGTAAAGTATTAAAATAGACTCAAAAAGGTTAGATATTCTAAAATAATGAGTTACCTGGAAAGATACTGAAAATTTATTTTTAAAATATATAAGAAAATCCACTTCTAGAAAGGGCTGGGAGCACAGATGATTCAATGAGAACTTGCTTTTAAATAGTCATGGACCAAAGAATTCCCATCATACATAAATTTATCCTGAGCACAAAAAGAAATAAAGCTTTCCAAATCACTTACTCCGGCTAGCTTAATAAACCTGTTTCAAAGGCACAATAAGAGAAAACTGTATACAAATCTCACATCCCAATATAGTAAATCAAATCTAAAATACTAATAGAAAATATACATTATTAAATCCATAGATTTTATTTTTATTTTTATATATTTTGTTGATTTTTTACAGAGAGGAAGGGAGAGGGATAGAGAGTTAGAAACATCAATGAGAGAGAAACATCCATCAGCTGCCTCCTGCACACCCCCTACTGGGGATGTGCCCACAACCAAGGTACATGCCCTTTGACCGGAATCAAACCTGGGACCTTTCAGTCCGCAGGCCGACGCTCTATCCACTGAGCCAAACCAGTTTCAGCAGATTTGATTTTTAAAGAGTATTTTATCACAAGGACATATGCTATTGATATAATTCCCATCATGTGATTTCAGAGCTCAAAATTTAGACTTCAATCAGTTTCACCAATTACTGATTCTGTGACCTTGGGAAAATTACCTAATCATTCATTCTGGGCCTCTGTTTTCTCACAGACAAATGGAGATAAAACATGTCTCTCAAGTTGGCTGTGGAATTAAATGAGATAATGTATGTAAAACATCTAGGGTAGAAAGTCATCAATAATAAATTAGCTGTTACTATTGGATAGATAGAAAATAAGAAAAAGTCACGATCAAATTTACTAGGGACTGATTTTTCTTAGTTAAACAATATGTTTGTTTTTGGTGATTATTCAAATGATTATCTTCATTTGTCATGATTAAATATGTTAACAAACTTTCTAGTATAGTTTATCATTAGATTCCTTGAAAGGAGAAAAACTTACATAGATAGGGTGTGCATTTTTTTCCCTCTGTCTGCTTGGAAGATTTTTCACTTCATCTCTTGTTTTAAACAATTTGATGTGACTTGGTGTGGCTTTGTTCATGTTTCTTATACTTGGGTTTCATTACCCTTCTTGGGTATTTACTTTTCCAGTTGTTCTTTCATAAAATCTGAAAAATTTTCAGCCATTATTTGTTCAAATACTTCTTCTATGCCCTCTTTTTTTCCTTTGGGGATTTCAATTACATGTATAATAGATTGTCCGAAGCTGTGTCGGAGCTGATGCTCTCTCCACTTTTACTCCAGTATTTTTCTCAGTGTGCTTTAGTTTGGATAGTCTCTTTTGCATGTCTTAAAGTTCACTAATCAATTCTTCTGACATAATTTTCATCTTCAGGAGGACAATTTGGGCCTCTTATATCTTCTTTTTCTCTACTAACTATGTTCGATACGGCCTCTATCTTTTTGAGCACATTTTTAACATATTTCTGTCCACTTTCTACTTGTGTCATACAGGAGAAAAAAAATGCAGCCTTGTCATCACATCTTTTCCAAGAGCAGAATTCCTGTGTAACCACCTTTCATTGTTTCTATAAGAACCTTAGATCTCTGTTGAGACGTTTAACTTGACTATAATCTCTTGCTATTCGTGTTCATGTTAATATCATTAAATCAATTTAAAAACTTTAAACGTTTTAATGGTCTAGAACAGTGAGAATCAATATTAGAAGGACACAAGTTCTCCTTAAATCAAAATGTCAGGGTTATAGGATAGTACTGGAGGAAGATTTAACAAAATTATTCCTAAATGTATTTGGAAAAAGTGAATAAAATACACAGAAATTTTGAAACTAAAAAGAGGAATAAGAGAGTTTACCCACCTCCCCAGATTAAAGATCAAGAATATAGAACAGAAAGCCCCGAAAAAGTCCCAATACAGCAATGTTTTAATATAATACAAGGATAATATGTCATAAATAGGTAAAGGATGGATTATTAAAATTATCAAAAATTCCATATATAGCAATGTGCATTTTCAACAATGCATAGAATTAAAAATATTTAATAAAAGTATAAGTAATTTATTGTATTCCTAATACAAACTCAGAATTGTAAAACAAAAAGTACATTATTACCTCAAAATTTGTAAAGCTTCAAAAAAATTCCCAGAGTGGTAAAGGTAGTGAGAAAAGGCATTCCTATTATGCTGATAAAGGTAATATTTTTAAATTTTGTGGGAGTGATTTGGCAATATATAAATAATCTTAACAATGTTATCTCATTAAGCAAATTAAAATCATGTCCTTAAAGGCCATTTGAGAAATAGAACATACTCATAATACAGTTTAAATAAAAGGGAATTAAAAATTCATGTGCTCTCTATACCAATTTAATAAGAAAATATACCAAAGTGGCTCTCTCCAGATTGTAAGAAGTGTGGCTGACATTTTATGAAACAATGTAAATTTTGTCATCATAAGATAATTCAACACTTGTTGCTAATCAATCCATTATTTACTCTCATGACAATGCAGGCCTTCCTGGTGATGATGATGGGGGCTCTCTTCTGTAAGACATTGGCATAAAGCAGCCCACCTCAGAATGCTGGCTCCCATTTTGGAATGAAAAAGCTCTCTAAAGAACTCTGAGGCCAAAATAATCTCTCTCTCTCTCTCTCTCTCTCTCTCTCTCTCTCTCTCTCTCTCCTGTGAAGTTTAATCCTTTGGCTGATAGGCAATTTCAGTACTAACTTTTTAAAGCTGGACAGAGGCTGGGGATAGAGTTATTTTCTCTGGACATATATGCTCCTCATTATGTCAGTCCCTTTATAGCTACTGCTTCAGGGTGACCTTGAAAGGAAACACCCTGCTGAGCCAGAAGTCGCATAGTGTTCACTAGAGCATGGTGTGACAATGTGCAGTGGGTAAGAAATTACTTTACTTCTCAGAGGTGATGCAGCACCTTCTCTGTGCCTATAAAATGGTTGGGGATTCTTTACAGAAGTCTCACCACTGCAGAAAAGTGTATCAATTTCATATGGGTCTCAAAAGGAAGTCAGTTAAATACTCAAAAAATAGCCATCACAGGCTCAATAAACAGCTGCTAATGAATGGATGGAGAAAGAGTGAAGTACTGCAACTCCTCTGCCTGGTGTCTGTTTCAGAGATTTTACCCTCATTCCCTTCCGCACCACTTGGGGAGATATTTTTTTAATCTTTATTGTTAAAAGTATTACATAGGTCCTCCTTTTCCCCCAATTAACCTCTTCAAACCTGCCCCCCGCCCCCTCAGGTGCTCATTACCCAACTGGGGGATTTTTTTTTTAATGCAGCTTCCCAGATTCACTCCCAGAAATATACCTGGGACTGGTCTGCAGAGAGACTGGCCAGGGCTTCCATGGACAGCATGTAGGCTGTTCACTGCACAAGGGTGCTCAGGCATGGAGGCAAGTGGAGCTCCAAGGTCAGCCTGGCCTTTTGAAATAGGCTGTTTGCCCAGAGGAGGGGATCCTTTGTTTCCAGTTCACACACGTGTGTGTCTGATGGCCA
This sequence comes from Myotis davidii, assembly GCF_000327345.1. Lineage (NCBI taxonomy): Eukaryota > Metazoa > Chordata > Mammalia > Chiroptera > Vespertilionidae > Myotis > Myotis davidii. The sequence continues at coordinate 3,083,895 of NW_006282396.1, forward strand.
AGCCACCAGGGCCCAGGGATGCATCTTGTCAGAGGTAATACCTTTTATATTTATACTAGAGGCCCGGTGCACAAAAATTCGTGCAAGAATAGGCCTTCCTTCCCCCAGCTGCCAGCATTGGCTTCCCTCCAGCACCCGGGACCTGGGCTGGCTTTCTTCCAGCCCTAGCTTCATCAGGAAGGACATCCGGAATGACGTCCAGTCTAATTAGCATATTACCCTTTCATTATTATAGGTAAAGATGCAGTATAAACTTCTATATCTCTAGGTCTGGGCATCAGCATTTTGTTTAGTTTCTCAGATGAAACCAACAAATAATAATGGTTAAAAACAAAGGGAGGGCTGCCCTGGCCAGTGTGACTCAGCTGGTTGGGTGTCGTTCCGTGCATTGAAAAGTTGCTGGTTCAATTCCTGGTCAGGGCACATGCCTGGGTTGCTGGCTCGATCCCCAGTGGTGGGCACACAGTAGGCAGCCAATCGATGTTCCACTATCACATCAATGTTTCCCTCTTTCCTTCTCCCTTCTTCTCTCTCTAAAAATCAATTTTAAAAAATATTTAAAAAAATAAAAAATGAGGGGACATTGGGGGGATAAGGACACATTTGTAATATCTTATTCAATATAGTAAAAACAAAAATAAAAAAATAAAAAAAACACAGGGAAGGTAAATGAACAGCAGCTAGAGCTGAGCTCATTCTTCCCTGAAAATCCTGATTTCTAAGCTCTCCCTGCTTTCAGTTGTTCCCCTCAGTGATTGAGCCTCCTCCCCACCTGCACTCTTCCCCTCGCTCTCACATAGATTCCACCCCTCCTCTGTCCAGATTCTTTCTGTGAACTATAGTTCTGAATAGTCTCTATACATAGGGTGTCCCCCAAAAATGTATACACACTTTAACACCTGATAGCTCAATTTTGAAAATGAAATGTATTTTAATAAACACTGCCTTTATCATTATTCAAAATGTGTGTATACATTTTGGGGATACCCTATAGTAGTCAAGTTGAGCCTTTTGAATATCATATCACCTAGTGTAGCTTGCAGGACACTGGGCCACTAAGTTTCATGTAAGGTGAGATCAGAAGGGCTATGGCTTCCCTCCAGCCCCACACTGTAGCTTGGGAGTGCTAGTTAGCCTGGAAGGGTAATGGATGAAGAGACTGCTGCCACACGGTTTTGAAAAATTATTTCCTATTTTCCCATAAAGCTTAGATATAATTCAGTTCAGTCCAAATAAACATAACATATTTTATGGTCTTCAACGTGTTAGGAAATCTGAGTAATAAAAATAGGGTAAGATATAGCTCCTACCACCAAAACCCATACACCCTAGAGGTGCTACAGAGGAACTAAAGAACACGAGAGCCCAGCCGCTGTGGGTCCACGGTTTGAGCACTGTCCTATGAATCAGGAGGTGACGGTTCAATTCCCAGTCAGGGCTCATCTCAGGGTTGTGGGGTGTGCAGGAGGCAGCCAATCAATGATTCTCTCTCATCATTGATGTTTCTCTCTCTCCCTCTCCCCTCCTCTCTGAAATCAATAAAAATATAGTTTTTTAAAAAGACATGAGAGTCTCCCTTTAGGTGCTATGCTCAGTTTATCATCGCCATACTTGGGAAGGCTCAAAAAAGGAAAGAAAGAAATATATCAAAAGCTGCGAGAAATATGCAACAGATGTAAGAAATCCTCACAGAAGACAATCAATGAGGGAAGAATGGTAGAGAAAATTGTTATTTGAATGTCTCAACTGGTGATGCCCCTGAGGAAAAGATAGAAACAGGACGCATTATGGTAGTTGTACGTACTGGGCACAGTAGATTTCCAAAATTTATTTTAATACGAAGAGAAAAGTAACAAAATTATTCTTTCATCAGATATGAGCATGTCAAACCTGCCTGTCCCAACAGTGGAACTTGAGCTGAGAGCTGTGCCTGTCAACCTTAGGGTACAGATCTCAAAGGGAGATCCTGCATGCATCCATGTATCCTTGAAGATATCGTGTGTTTACCTGGAAACAGTGATTTGACTTTCTGTCCAAGAAAAAGGAGGTGATCTAGAAGAATTTGTGTGTAAATATCTCTCACTCCCCAAGGAAGGCAGGAGGATTTGGTTTCCGTGATCCAATACTCTTTGGAGAAAGTGTAAACATCAAATGAAAAACAACCAAGGAGTCTATTGAGACTAGTTTACTTCTTAAAGTCCGTTTATAAAATATTTTCCTTCCCTTTCCACTTTCACTTTTCTCTGTCAGGGGATCAGCATTATCTCCTTCTGAGCATCTAAAGCAGTGGTTCTCAACCTTGGCTGCACATTAGAATCACCTGGGAATCTTTTTTAAAAATCCTGATTCCTGGGCCTCATCCTCTGGAAATTCTGTTTCTTCGTTATGGGGTGGGGCCACAACATTAGTAACAAAGAAACAGAATTTCCGGAGGATGAGGCCCAGAAATCAGGATTTTAAAAAGATTCCCAGGTGATTCTAATGTGCAGCCAAGGTTGAGAACCACTGATCTAAAGGAACTTCGGAGGCGATCCTTTTCCTACATAAAGTGCAGAGCAAGATGGAGAGAAGGTCATCTGTACCAACCGAGGGCAATAGGCCGTGCAGCCAAGAGAAAACTCAGTCCCCACAGGATGTGCTGTTCTGCTCACACTCACAGCCCTGCGAGGAGGGATCCCCAGGTGCGGCAGGGTTTCCTGGAGCCCATGTGCACATCCCTGGAATAACTGAGAGAAGAATGTATCCATACCCCCAGGAAATTATCCTATGGTAACAGAAAGACGTGCACTATTTTAGAATCTCAATTTTTTTTTTATCTTCTTTAAACAGGTAATTTGCACATTCTGGCTTTTAGATGCTAATGTTAGAGTAGACAATTAGTTAGATATTAACAAAAGGGGAGGAACCCAGCAGAACCAGGTATCTGATACGCCTGATTAAGTACGGGGGTTTCTTTTACTAAGTTCATGCTCTGTGGGGGCCACAATGGAGACCATGAAAGGGAGAAAGCAAAACGTGGGAAAACCTGGGGGAAAGATCCATAGCAGAAGGCACAGGGCACAGGGCACAGAAAACCCAGGAAAGACATGGGATCGGGCACAAGCACACACCCAGGAAAATCCTGGAAAGAGACTGGATAGTCTGAGAGAAAGCCCAAGGGAGGATAAGGAAGATGAACAAAGACCTGGGGGCAGCGGCTGCCCTCTGGCCTGCCCGCTCTCTTCCTCTCCGAGAGTGGACCATTGCTCTGCACTTTAGTAAACCTTGCACTGTCACTAAAAACTCCTACTAGTACGTGAGTGTTCCTGAAATTCTCTTCCCACCACACCACAGAAGAGCCTATTTCCTCTGGTAACACACGGGTTCCTTAAAGTGGGGTCCGCCTGTTTGGAAGAATGCCCACGGCTCTTACAGCTGTGGAACTTGACTCGAGAGCTGTGCCTATCCCACGTTCTCACATCAAGACAAGGACACGATCTCCCAAGGAGCCCCCCAGCTCCAGCATCTAAGGACACATTACGGCAGCTATCTGTTCAGAAGAGAAGCAATCAACTATTTTACAAAGACACCCAGTTATAGGTCCAATTAAAATGATTTTGTGCCTTCATGTTTTAGGTTTTCTCAAGGTTTACTGATGGCTAACATGATGTAATGAAGCTTTCAAGGTTAATTAACCTCTGCAACAGCCCAGAGAGATAAAAGGCACAATGAAAAGGAGCAGACTGGTGTGTGAGTGGATTAACCCTTAGGAGGCCAGTCTCTCCCAGCCTTGGCAACTGGTGTTCAAAGTGGGTCAGACTATTGTTTGGCCCTGCAGGAGGAGGCAGGGCCATGAGCAGTCTCTCCTACAGCAGCTGTGTCACAACCGATTCTGCTGCTACTGCAGTCCCTCCAGTGATGCCTGCTGCATGCCAGGCCTCTGTGAGTCAAAGTACCAGGCAAATGTGGGTGGGAGGGAAGACAATCGCAATGGCCTGAGGGGTCCCGAAGGGTGAATATCTTAGAAACAGTTCAGTGGAAGATTTAAATGATTCTGTAAACTCTCTACAAGAAACTTCAGTCTTCTTGTTGAAATCAAGTCCATGTGAAGTGGGCCTGGCTGGTGTGGCTCAGTGGTTGAGCATCGCCCTATGAACCAGGAGGCCATGGTTTGATCGCTTGCAATCTGTACCTCAGATTCTCTTGCTAGAAACTACTGGGTTCTGTTTTGGTTCTGCTCATGGAAGGCACTGAATAACAGAGGGGACTGAGATGGGGAAGCCGAGGAGGAGGATGTTCTTGGCAGTTTTGCCTTTTCCGATTCCTGCCTGCCTCATTCAAGCAGCAGGCACACGCTCCTGAGTGGTATTCCTGATACGAGACAGAGCTGGGATGGAGACTCGGTTCTGTTCGACCACAAATATGCTTTCTGTGATCCTACACTGCCTCTCCGGGAGGGAAACTGAGAGACAGTGACATCCGAAAGCCCTGCGAAGGATGAAGAGAGTGGCTGGCAGTGTTCTGGGCCAGAGAGAGTGAGAACTGAGAAGGGGCTGCTGGAAGTGGCATTAGGAGGCCACCAATGGGCCCTCGGAGGATGGCTTAGGTAGTGTGGTGAGGACCATGAGAAGCACAGTTGCGTGATTGCCCCCAGGATCTTTGTCCCCTAGTGTGACACGTTAATTGCTGGTTAGAAGCTGTAATTTGCTTCTGGCCAGTAGAATGTGGCAAAGGTAACCGTGGGTCAGGCCAGTAAGCCAGGACAGGTGGAAGAGAGAAACTGAGGCAGAGAGCTGGACAAAATGACACAGCAGTTTACCGCAGATACAGGCCACCTCCCGAGGGATAACATCTAGGCCGCCGTTGTATTTCAGCTTCAGACCCAGAAAAGCAGCAAAACCACGTGGGTGACACCAAGACCAGCTGTGATGACTGACGACCCCCTGCTGACACTGACCAATCAGGGAAGACCATGACCCTGAAAGAGCACACCTAGAAAACGATGAATATTCTGCTGAAACCCTCCCAGGAGACCTCCCTTAAGATTCCCACCTGCAAGAGAGAAGTAAAAGCCTCAAGACAAAGAATCCAGCTGTGCTCTCCCATTGGAGAGCAGTTGCCACCATTCCCTTTCCCCTCTTCTCCCCTCCCCACCACCGTGGGCACATATCTCCTAAACCCTAAAGGACCCCCCAAGACTTGCAAACTGGGGAGCAATGGGCAGTGGCAGCTTGTCACAGGCTGG
>NW_006282396.1:3089143-3095191 GCF_000327345.1 Myotis davidii
TTAGTTAGGCGAGGCCTGGAAAAAGAAATGAAGTGTCAGAGGAAATATCCTGCTGGCCTGGAGGAAGTGACTTGTTATGCAGTGATGGAAAACTACTACAGGTGCAAGTCCACACACACACACACAGACACACACACACCTAGTTAGGTGAGGCCTGGAAAAAGGAATGAAGTGTCAGAGGTAATAACCTGCTGGCCTGGAGGAAGTGACTTGTTATGCAATGATAGAAAACTACTACAGGCACACGCACATACACGCACATGCACATGCACACACACACACACACATACAAACACACACTGTTCTTCCAGCCACTGACTACACAGAATCCTGATGCCAACAGACCCATCCTTTGGAATCATGTGGTCACTGCCCACCTGCCTGAGACAGCTTACCGCCAAGCCCGGCCAGCGGACTGGATCCCACAGCAGAAGAATCTTTACAAACACACACTGTTCTTCCAGCTACTGACTACACAGAATCCTGATACCAACAGACCCATCCTTTGGAATCATGCGGTCACTGCCCACCTGCCTGAGGCAGCTTACCGCCAAGCCCAGCCAGCGGACTGGATCCCACAGCAGAAGAATCTAACCCCCCAAGACTTGCAAACTGGGGAGCAATGGGCAGTGGCAGCTTGTCACAGGCTAGTCTCCTGAACCTGATCCCAAAGCCCCATTTTCTCTGACTTCCCAGAGAGCTAGGGCAGCCCAGCCTAGGATCTCCTTTTGCTTCTTCTATGCTAAGCTCTTTCTTGTTTCCAGCTTTAGTCACCTGGACTCATATTGTCATTTCAGTCTCCTGTTCTTATCATCACAGCATCGTAAGGGAAAAAACTAAGGCAGCGTCATCCTAATATTTCCATTGCTGTTGTTTGTTATTGTACTATAGACAAAAGAAAGACTAAGGTGCCCTTTAATTCAATGACGGCAATAAGACTCTCACTAAACAATAACAAAATAAAACCTTTAAAAAGAGTTGTCAATTGCAAAATGAAAACAAAGGTCACCATTATAATGTTGCCATCTCATCTCAGCAGTGGAAACGGAAATTAACAGAATTCATGAAGCTTTCCTACAATTATAATGTTGCCATCTCATCTCAGCAGTTGAAACGGAAATTAACGCGTTCATGAAGCTTTCCTACACCACTGGTTAGTTTCTTCTCTCCACCAGACAGAACTTCTGATGCTAGGCATGATGTCCAGAGCATCCGTGACAGATTCACACGGGGGCACACTGTTCCCTCGGTAATAAACAAGCCAAAGCAGAGACCCGTAGCATCACCATGGACAGCTGAGCTGCAACCCCTTAAGAAAGCGATCTGAATAACCTTGTCACATCCATTCTCCACACCTTTCCTTTGGCAGGCGCTCTCTGTCCCCGTGAAGCCTCATTTCCCCATCTATTGCCAATGGCCACCATTTCATATCACACATCAAAGCGTGAGAAATGTCAAGGTAATGAAAACTGACACCGTGGCAAAGGGAAGGTGAGACACCGCCATCGTGGGGAAAGCAGGGTCAAGGTCCTGCCCGGCAGAGCGGTGCCTCAGCCCGGCTTTCTCCCCCCAGAGCTGACTCCACAACACAAATCTGCCTCATCCATCGCAGCCACAGGACACAACTTGGATTCAAAATGAATTCGCTATCACGTGATCTCACTCATGTGGAATCTAATGAACCAAATAAAATGAGGATCCAAAATAGACCCAGAGACATAGAAGCATGAACAGGCTGTTGAACCTCAGGCAGGGGAGGGTGGGTAGGAAGAGATCAACCAATGAACTTGTATGCATGTATGCAGAACCCATGGACACAGACAATGGGGTGGTGAGGGGCTCGGGGGAAGGAGAGGGAGAAGGGGAGGGGGCAATGGGAGTGGGCCGGAAGAGGTTAATGGGGGGAAAGGAGGACCTATGCAATTCTTTCAACAATAAAGATTTTTCTTAATTATTTTTAAAAAAATTAATTCACTGGCAAGATAGGCAAACTAGCCTCTCATATTCTAAACCAAACTCACTCTTGACCTTGAAGGATTTATTAGGCTTCCGAAATATCCCTGGTTTAACTTAATAAACTTAACTACTGAGCCTTTATCCCTATGCTTGGCCAAATGTATTTAAATCTTTCTCAAAGAAAAGTATACATTAAATTATGAAGTTGGCTTACTAGCCACCCCTTGCAGAAACACAGCCATATAATTAAAGGCTCTGGGAGTATGAAGGCTTTGGTTCTTATACAGATAAACACTGGGTCTTTGGCCATGGCAAAGAATTTTTTTTTTTTTTCAGTTTTCAATTTCAAAGAGTAAACCCTATTTTAGACCTTGAACTGATTTCTAGCCCCGCCGCCAGGGATTCTCTTGTGCAAAGAGAAATGGTGGCACCCTGTCCAAAAAGGACACCGGGACTAGGGATGTAGTCGAGGCGATCAGAAATGGTCATTTGGAATGGACTGATTTCCACAGTGAGTTCACCCACTGTTACAAAGCCTCTGAAGCCGCACTTCCACTCACAGCCACTGATTAAATACTTATGTTTGCTCAGAGGCAAAAGAACGCTGATCAAAGGACAACTTTAGGGCTGAGAAGGCCAGTGTTATTTCCTGGAGTGAGGAGTCCCTCCTGATAGAAGATTCAGAGGTTGTATCTGGATAAGATCAGATGGCGTAACAGGAGTGATCATAGAAAAGTAACCTGCCAAGGAGTACATGTTTTTCAACATCAGGTCTCATGCCATCTTTTTTTCATTCGTCTTTTCCTGCAATGCTCTCTGGTACCTTATCGGGATTGTAAATAGCACCAAACTTCTTGTCCTCATGCATTCTCTTGTCGTCTCCTGGGTCAGGTTGAAATCCACATCCCTGCATCACTGGTACTGATGTAGGACAAGGCCCTGGACAGTGGCCCATCCCGCCCTCTGTTCCAATTCACCATCCCTCAGGTCCCTACCCACGCATGGACTGGGACTTCAGAGTGCCATGCGGACAAGTTCATCACCTCCCTCCCAATTCAGAATCAGTCCCTCTCACCAAACACCAAGTGCTTTGTTTTTAAATCAATACTTTATTATTTAGAGCAGTTTTAGGTTCACAACAAAATTCAGAGGAAAGAGCAAACATTCCCCATGTACTCTCTACCACCAGACATGCATAGCCTGCTCAATATCGACACCCCCCGCTTGAGTGGTACATTTGATAAAATTGCTGAACCCCCACTGACAATGATTCCCACCCAAAGTCTGTAGTTTATATTGCAGTTCATCGTGGTGTTGTGTATTTTGTGGGTTTGGAGATAAGTATAATGGCATGTGCATATCATTAAAGTTTCATACAGAGTGTTTCAGCACCCTAAAAATCCCATGCTCTTTTACCTACTCATTTTTCTCCTTAGTCAATCTAGCCAAAAGTTTGCCAATTCTGTTGATCTTTCCAAAGAACCAATTCTTGGTGGTGGATTTTTCCCTATTGTTTTTCTATTCTTTTATTTATTTATTTATTGCTTAAAGTATTACAAAGGGTATTACATATGTCTCCTTTTTTTTCCCTGCCCTTGACAATCCCCTGGCCTCCCCTACCCCCCAGTGTCTTATGTCCATTGGTTATGCTTATATGCATGTATATAAGTCCTTCGGTAGATCTCTTACCCCCCCTTCGGCCCCCCTATCCTCCCCGGCCTTCCCACTGCAGTTTGACAGTCTGTTTGAGGCAGCTCTGCCTCTGTAGGTAGTTTTCCTTCATTGACTGGCTTATTTCACTTAGCATAATGCTCTCCAGTTCCATCCATGCCATTCTAAATGGTAAGAATTCCTTCTTTTTTACAGTAGCATAGTATTCCATCATGTAGATGTAGTACAGTTTTCTAATCCATTCATCTACAGATGGGCACTTAGGCTTGTTTTTCTATTCTTTATATAATTCATCTCTGCCCTTACCTTAATTTCCAAAATAGGTTTATTTTATTGTATGAAATTATGTCTCAATAAAGTTTATTTTCAAAGTAAAAAAAAATCAGTGTATTGTCATTCAATAATTGTACCTAGTTCTGAACTAGTAAGATATTACTGAGAACTAGTAAGTGAGGGAGTAAATCATTAAGCAAGGGATCAAGTGGCTTACATTTAAAAACCAAGGCCCTGACCGGTCGGTGTTGCTCAGTGGTTGAGCATCGACCTATGAACCTTGAAGTCAAGGTTTGATTCCCAGTCAGGGTACATGTCCAGATTGAGCCTCCATCTCTAGTAGAGGGTATGCAAGAGGCAGCTGGTCAATGATTCTCTCCCATCATTGATGTTTCTATCTCTCTCTCCCTCTCCCTTCCTCTATGAAATAAGTAAAAAAATATATTTTAAAAATAAAATGACTAAATAAATAAAAACCAAGGCCTTTTTCTCTCTCTTCTCAATGGGAAAAGTATTTTAAGTGGCAAAAAAAAACCACCCAATTGAGGATTGAGCCCACAACCTGGGCATGTGCCCTTGACCAGAATTGAACCCGGGACCCTTTGGTCTGCAGTGCCACGCTCTATCCACTGAGCCAAACCTGCTAGGGTGAAGCTGGTGTTGTTACCCTCACTTTGCTCACAGGCGGACAAATGAGATGGAAAATATACACCAGCTCAAACAGCTCATGTATGACAGAGCAAGACTCAAATTCACTTGTTTCTGACTCCAAAGCTATGCTCTTTTGCATTCTATCATTTCTGATTTTGCTGTTTCAGGAAATAAAATACCAAGCTACCGAGGTATGTGACTCAGTATCAGGATTGAAAGAGAGAGACAGAGAGAGACAGACATTAACCATTAATGACACAGGTCTATGACAGGATACTCAGAAATGTGGCACAGCACACCAATGCGACATCAGCAACGAGATCACCTGGACTCCACTATGAGCGTACGTTGGGAACTGAAAAACCTGTCAGTGTCACTCAGCACAAAAAACTTAGCCCAAAATGGCCCATTTCAAAATGTATTTTAACTGACACAAATACATCCTCAAAAAAGATGCTTTTGCTGGGATTTCTTTTTGGAAGGAGTTAGTTATAAGCCACCCATAGGTAACTGAACTCTTTCATCCCAGACATATGGTTGCCTCTATGATCAAAGTTCCTCTGACCATGATAGTACAAGATTTCCCTCACGCACAAAACACACTGCAGGAATTATAGCACCAGAGCCTGGGAAAACTGATAGTAACTTCCTTTCTCCAAGGCGCCCTATGTCCTCAACAGTCAAAGCTGGCCTGACCTGTACGCCAGGTCACCAGTTCAATGCTCCCAGAAAGTCGGCGTCAATGATCCTGATCAAAGAGATTCTGAACTTACCGAACTGCAAAATATTGAAACTAAGTATGAATGTTCCCTTGAGGGTTGTGTCCTATTTTTGTAAGCTCTAACTAGCTACTTAAATATTTAACTCGTTAGTCTGTCAAAATATTTAGTGAACACCTATCGTCAAACTGGAAGAAAATGTTTTTTATGCCTGAAGAGATCGGTATTTCTTAAAAGTGATACATGATGTTTGCCTGATGGAGGGCACCCACCATACATAGCACAGCTATTCAGAGGGTTAGGCACTTAGTGTTCAGAGGAAGTGCTGTAGGAGGATTTGATAGAAAAACAGGACTGGGAGAAGGAGCCCATGAAAGATAGATGGCTATTTGCAAAGACAAAGAATGAGTGCAATTGACTATGGATCTCCTACTAATTCTTCTCATGTCTTCCTCCCTGCTCGGTGCTTAACAACATCTAAAAACCAGCCCCTGCTTCTCTGCATGGGTCTGGGACATAAATCTCCACCCGTACTTACTGCCTGGGAGACCTTGGGCAGGTCATTTAACCTCTCTGAGCCTCGGGGGTTGAATTCACAAATTGAGGGTAATAATATAAGCTAGCAGTTTGTTTAGGGGATTAAAGGACTACTTGTGTACAAAAGAAACAAGCACGGTGCCTGGAAGAGAGAAGCCAGTCAAAAAACATCACTCCCTTTTGCCTGTTCAGAATTCCTCTTTAGCTAATGCCGAGGCCCCATAAATGTAAGGGGGGAAAG
>NW_006282396.1:3096443-3097003 GCF_000327345.1 Myotis davidii
CACATGGGAGGTGTTCCTCAAATATTTGAGAATGTTTAGTGGTTGTTTGGATATTTAGATTAGGCTTAGGTTTAGACATTTAGATTGCCTGATCACCCTCAGAATAAAGCACCAAAAACTTATCAGGGCCCTGACCGGTCGGTGTTGCTCAGTGGTTGAGCATCGACCTATGAACCTTGAGGTCAAGGTTTGATTCCCAGTCAGGGCACATGTCCAGATTGAGCCTCCATCTCTAGTAGAGGGTATGCAAGAGGCAGCTGGTCAATGATTCTCTCCCATCATTGATGTTTCTATCTCTCTCTCCCTCTCCCTTCCTCTATGAAATAAGTAAAAAAATATATTTTAAAAATAAAATGACTAAATAAATAAAAACCAAGGCCTTTTTCTCTCTCTTCTCAATGGGAAAAGTATTTTAAGTGGCCCTTGCCTCGTTGATTGATATAACGCTTATTGATTTTTATCCAGCATCTGTTAAATGGCAAATAGTGTTCTAGATGCTTTACAAATATTACTTCATTCATTATTCTTTGAAGCTAGTGTTGCTGTTTTTAAATATATAC
>NW_006282396.1:3098658-3140524 GCF_000327345.1 Myotis davidii
ATTCTCGCCTCTACGGCATACCCGCTGTGTGGTCTGGGGTGGGTAATTTTCGTTTGCTTCGGTTGGTGTCTGAGTGAGGAGGATGGCCATGAACTCTACCATCCCTTCCAGCTCTGTATTTCAAGACTTTATTATTGAACATCACCCAGGGAACGTTTTATCATAAAGAGCAAGGAGGACAGATGGGTGGCATTGCCTTGTGTTCCCCTCTCACCTTTTAGCTACCTGGATGGTGTCTGGAGGACAAGGTCTTTCTGGAGAGTACTATTGAATTTCATGGCTCTGACTCAGGCCTCAGACCAGTGGCCTCTAGCAGAACTTTTTTTCCAAATTGTCCCCATGAGACAAGAGGACAGGTGAGCTGCAGGACGGTCCCACTCCAAGAGGTAAGGACGCTGGGAGTGGTACTTCACCAGCCCTCTGCCGCTGGTGGAGAAAACAACATGGCTGGTGGGTTTCCACCTTTCACAGAGCTAAGAAATTTATTTTTTTTATTTTTTTTGAAATTTTCCTTTTAACTTTATTTTTTAAAAAATATATTTTTATTGTTGATAGTATTACAGATATCTTTCATTCCCCCCTTTTCTTACTCCCTCCTCTCAGCCCCTACCCACCCTCACCCCCACCCCCAGGTCTTCACTACCCTATTGACCCTGTCCATTTGCTATGACTAGCTGTCAACCTGAGGTGGGACTCATCCTTAAGAAGGGGCTGGTCCCTCACAGGTGGGGAAACACTGCCACCTGCTGGCTCTCGGCTTTTTTACACCAAAGAACGCTTTCCAAGGCCAAAGCAATGGACTCTCCCAGGCAGCCTATCTATATAGACCAGAGAATATCAATAGTTTCGAACCTATTAATTCTGAATGTATAGTCAAATCTTGAGAGCCTAATGGAATAAAAAGTTCAAAATAATTCCTCTGTGGATATTCAAGGTCACCCACCTAAAAAAGATTTTCACTAAAATTAGTAGCCAAGGATACTTGAGGATAATAATTTTATTAGCTTATTTATGTGCACGAGGCATTTTTTAACACGGAGAAGTACTTTAAGTACATCGCGTCATGTGATGTTGTGGAAAGAGCTTTGTTTCACTTGGAACTTATTAATTTACTATTTACATACACAGTAGGAGATGGTACAACTGCATTCTTATGAAACACTTCTGGCACTTGGTACTATCAGTAATTCAGATTTGCCCTCAGTAATTTTCATGATTAGGCTCCGTGAGTAATCTTCTTCCATTGGAATGGTGCAGAGGTTAAAAGTTAATACAGATATAAATGGAGCAAGCTCTGTACTTTGACCAGGAAAGTGGTTTGAGGCTAAGAGTTCAGGAGCCATTTATTTGAAAAGGCTTTCGTGTTTCTCCATCGCTGACAGTGTTCTTCGGGTCTGGAACCTCTAATTGCTTCCACCCCTCCCCCCAAGTTGTTCAATTGCGTGTGACCGGGACGTGTGTCCACACGAATGCATAACGTTTGAGAACGAAGCAGCCACCTTCCCTTTCCACCTTGCGGTTTGGTCTGTGAGAAATAATGTTTGGATTTTTATGCACACAAATTATTTAGTCCCACATTGTCTTGGCTTTCTCCATATTGAAGCTACATTTTGGCTTTACACTTTGATAACCAAAAGGTCCATTAAAATATTTTATTTGGCTCTGTTTGTTGCTCCATCTCGAGAGTAGCAAGAAGAAGAAAAAACTCCTTGGCATTTCTAGCCAATAAGGCTTTTAAAAATATTGGTGTCCAGTCCCAGATCATCCCATTTCATAAGCCCAATGAAGAAAAAACAGCCCCACCTCCACCTTCCTCTCTCTTTTAAGAGACAGTGTTCTCCAAAATTATTGAAACATCTTCCGTAGCCTGGACAGTGTGGCTCAGTGGTTGGTTGGGTGTCGACCTATGAACCAGGAGGTCAGGGTAAAATTCCCAGTCAGGGCACATGCCTGGGTTGTGGGCTCTATTCCTAGAGTGGGGCGTGCAGGAGGCAGACGACCAATGATTCTCTGTCATCATCAATGTTTCTATCTCTTCCTCTCCTTTCCCCTCTGATGTCAATGAGAATATATATTTTTTTTAAATAAAATAAAGTATTTCCCAAATATACAGCAGGTGCAGACAGACACACCTGTTGGGTGCGGGCAGCCCTCGCTTAAGTGCCTTCGGTCAGCATTCAAGATCAAGAACCCAGAGGCGGAGAGGAATTCTGTCCTCTCAGTGAAACAGTGGGATAGTCGGGGCGACTTAAGAGGAGGAATGTGCAAGAAATACACATAAGCAGTATGTTAGCCCACACACAGACCAGATTTGAGATATCTGACTTGCCCATTATTCTTGATCTTGTGCTCTGTACAGAGCAGGCTTGGCTTTAAGGATTCTGTTTTTAAGGTTTGCTTGCTTTAATGGATATTCGAACAATACATACATACATACATACATACATAGGCACTTAACCCAAGAATCTCTTAGGGTTGTTATCAAAAATACCAGAAATTGGGTGGCTTAAAACCTAAGGATTCTATGCAGTTTGCTTGCTTTAATGGATATTCCAATAATACATACATACATACATGCATACATACATACATAGGCACTTAACCCAAGAGTCTCCTAGGGTTGCTATCAAAAATACCAGAAATTGGGTGGCTTAAAACAACAAATACGTACTGTTTCACAGTTCTGTAGGCTCAGAGTCTAAACTCAAGGTGTGGGCAGAGCCATACTCTCTGAAACATAGTGGTTCGTGGGCAATCTTTGGCAGGAATTGGCTTACAGATGCAACACTCCAACCCTCCATCTTCACAGAGCATCCTCCCTCTGTCTGCCTTCACATCCTACCTTCTTTAAGGACCCCCCTACTCCGGTATGACCTCATCATAACTAATTACATGTGCAAGGACCCTATTTCCAAACCAGTTCACATTCTAGGGTGCCTGGGGTCAGGGCTTTGACATATCTAGGGGGATACATTCAACCGGTAATAAGAACCATCTCTCCTTATCCACACCCTGATCATCTCAACAGGGCCCTGAGAACCCAGGATCAGAGAGACCTTAGGACATTTACTTAAGTGACTAAGGCCTCCTTTTCTTGTCTGGAAAGTGGGGGTATCGACAGCCCCTCCCCCGGACAGTTGCAGTGATCTTCAGATGGAAGAAGACGCACAGGACACTGTGCCTGGGTCTCCCTTGGGAAGCACCAGCGCCGACATGGCTCTTACCCCCAGGCAGACAGAGACCGGAGCCTTCAATCAGGCAGTCCTGTTCCCAGCCCTCCCTCCAACCTCCTCTGCTCTCTTTTGAAAAGGAGTGAATGACACCCGCCTACCCATAACGGCGAGTCAGAACAACCACTCTGATGTGAAAATGAGAAGTCTCACTAGCTTGGCATTATCCTTGGAGATTAAGCATTTATTCCGGACTAAGCTGACTTTGCCTCATCTCATTGTCAAATTTGGCTTCTCTGACACGGGAACTGGCTGCAGCATGAAGGTGCCGCTGAAGCGATTGCAAGGCGAGGGAAGTAAAAGATAGTGGTTTCCACGCGCCTGCTGCAGAAGCCAGCCTCCTTCATCACGGCTTTGCATCCAGAACCTTCCGCTGACAGAAATGATAATCATTTGGTTCATTGATTCTGGGATTAATCACTGAACTTAATCTTGGCAGGTATTGATTCCATTTCTGCTGGCTGTAACTAAAGTGTTCGAATTACTTATTCCTACTCTGACAGCAGTAGGATCCCAAAACAAAGGAAGTCAAAACTGAGCTATTACACCTGACAGCTCTGAACAGCACCCAGTGACAGCGATGCCTACCCATCCCTTGGCGGGAGGAGCCCCTAATAGGGAATGATCAAGCACCTGTTCTCCCTGTTAGACATGGGCATCTTATAAAGCTGATCCATCAGCGTCTAGAAGAGTTGAAGGAAGTTTTACCTCAAAGAATCTGAACTCAAAACTTGGCTGCAAAGGTAAAAAAAAAAAAAAAAAAAAAAAAAAAAAAAAAAAAAAAAAAAAAAAAAAAAAAAAAAAAAAAAAAAAAAAAAACATGTAGGCAACACAGTACAACAGGCTCTTGTCACCAATCTGACTTCCATCAGGAAACACCTATTACTTTGAAATTCTCCAGGTTCCAGGGGCTTACCATCAGCCAAAAGAAGCTTCCATACAAAGTACACTTTCTGAAGTGACAGTTCTGTAGACTCACCCCTTCCTGAACCTGGCGCCTGGAGATCGGGTCTCAGAACCAGTAGACTATCTTTTATGAAGCATTCTTCTGGATGATGCATATATATATTTGAGGCCCAGTGCATGAATTTGTGCACCAATGGGGTTTCTTAGCCTGGCCTGTGGGATCAGGCCAAAACCAGCTCTCTGACATCCCCCAAGGGGTCCAGATTGCGAGAGGGTGCAGGTCAGGCCAAGCGACCCCACTGGTGCACAATCAGGGCCGGGGAGGGACACAGGAGGTTGGCCAGCCAGGGAGGGACCTCAGGAGGGCTCCAGGGTGTGTTCGGTCCGTCTCGCTCAGTCCTGGTCAGCTGGACCCCAGCAGCAAGCTAACCTACTGGTCAGAGCGTCGGCCCGCTGGTGGCCAGTGCACATCATAGCAAGTGGTTGAGCAACCTTAGCATATCATTAGCATATTATACTTTGTTTGGTTCAACGGGCAACCAGACAACCGGACAATTAGCATATTAGGCTTTTATTATTTAGGCTTGATTTCAGAGAGGAACGAAGAGGGAGAGAGAGATAGAAACATCAATGATGAGAGAGAATCATTGCTCGGGTGTCTCCTGTACTCCTCCTACTGGGGGTCAAGCCCACAATCCAGGCATGTGCCTTTGACTGGAATTGAACCTAGGACCCGTTATTCCACAGGCCGACGCTCTGTCCACTGAGCCAACAAGCTAGGACATGTATGGCTTTTTGAAAGTGATACAAGGAGGCTTGCACCCTGGTGTTGTGGCTGACTAGAATTTCCAAGTCATCCCTCACTACAGCACAACTCTAGCGGAGAAAAGACACAGTATCTGTGGCGTGGCCAGTTTCACAAAAGGTAGTGAAAATCTCAAAACATAGTAATATTACACATTAAAATCACCTGGGAGCCCTGGCTGGTGTGGTTCAGTGGGTTGGGTGTCATGTGCACCAGGAGACTGCTGGTTGGATTCCTGGTCAAGGCCACATGCCTGGGTTGCAGGCTCAATCCCCCCAGTAGGGGGCGTGCTGGGTGCAGCTGATAGATGTTTCTCTCTCTCTCCCTTTCCCTTCCTTTCTCTCTAAAAATCAATAAACTATTGTAAAAACAAACAAAACACCACAGAGTAATAGTAAACAGGGACCAGAGTGATAGTAACGGTGGGGGTGAAAGTGGATAATTCATTGTTGTGAAGGGCAGTCCTGTGTTTTGCAGGATATTTAACAGCATTTTTGTTCTCTAGCTGGAGGGCCAGGGGGGCAAAATCATCCCCAATTGAGAATCACTAATTTAACCTTACACTTTTTAAAACTCAACATACGTGGTAAAATTGCAAGGATAACTACTAAAATAGAAATACACTATATAAATTCCAAACAAACTGAGAAAAAAAAGTAATAAACAGTATTTTTAAAACTCAAAATAAACCAAAGCACATAAAAATGGGATAGATGCACACATCATAAAAAATGATGGCATAAAACAAGTCCAAATCTATCCATCATAATAGAGTTCCACTTCCACAAAGGTGTGTGAGGAGCTTTTATCTTGAGGGAAACATTAAATAAAAACATTTAAAGTCTCTGAAAAGTGTCCTAAGAGCACACAGAAAATAAAAAAATAAAACTGTTTAATAAAATCGAGTAAATCTTGATGAAAACAGTGAGAGTCTATGGCACTTGAACCATGATATGTTGCCTCCCCTCCCCTCGACTCCCAACTCAACCGGATGGAGTCATAGGGAATCTGAGACTATCCTATCTAATAAAAGGATAACATGCAAATCGACCGAACTACAGAATGACTGGTCGCTATGATGCGCACTGACTACCAGGGGGCAGACGCTCAACTCAGGAGCTGGTGGTCAGTGAGCTTCCACAAGGGGAGCACCACTCAGTCAGAAGCCCTGAGCTGGGATCACAGCTGGCAAGCACAGTAGTGGTGGCTGGAGCCTCTCCTGCCTCCGCAGCAGTGCTAAGGATGTCGGACTGCCAGCTTAGGACCCCTCTCTGGGGAGCAGGCCTAAGCCAGCAGTCAGACAACCCCTGAGGGCTCCCAGACTGTGAGAGGGCACAGGCTGGGCTGAGGGACCCTCCTGAATGCACAAATTTCGTGCACCAGGCCTTGTGTTAAATAACACATTGGGAATGCAACCAGCCCAATCCAAAATGTTATAAATTGATAGGAATTATAGTAAATAATATTGTAATAGCTATATGTGGCACCAGTGTATGAGTGGCAAGTGGAAAAATAAAAACACACAAACACAAAGGCAACAGCCTGATTTCTCTGCCTGATCATGTCATTTCAAGGAATTTGATTCCCACTGTCAACTGCCAGGGTAGAGTCCTCACCTTTGCCTCAGCCAATCCCCCAATCCTTTCCCCTCTGGCTCTTGTGAGGACTTGATAGGTGATCATGTGATCCAAGGAGTCTAAACAAATAGGACCAAAATAAATTGAGGGCCTTCTGCTGGGTGTGCTCACCTGGTCATTTCAGTATATGCATGCCAGATTTGGGATTGCCACAGAATATTGAACCACAATGGAAACAAATCTGAGAAACAAACTTATAAGCATGGAGAGACAAAGGAGCTGAGAGCATCACAGCAGAAAGGAGCTGGAACCTTGGGTAAGCTGTCCTGGAACCCTGGAACACAACTCTTCTCAGCTGTGTGAGCTAATATATTCCCTTTCTTCACAAGCCAGTTTGACTTGAGAGGTCGTACACCTTGCAGAAATCCTGCCACTGGGGTTTGAACGTAGGTCATCTCTGGAAGCAGAGACTGTGCTCTAAACCACTAGGCCCGTGGTCAGCAAACCACGGCTCACAAGCCACATGTGGCTCTTTGGCCCCTTAGTGTGGCTCTTCCACAAAATACCACGTGTGGGCACACACGTACAGTGCAATTGAAACTCTGTGGCCCATGCGCAGAAGTCGGTATTTTGAGGAAGAGCCAGTATTTTGTGGAAGAGCCACAATGAAGGGGCCAAAGAGCCGCATGTGGCTCTCGAGCCACAGTTTGCCGAGCCACAGTTTGCCGACCACTGCACTAGGTAATATCACTTTTCAAGGTCTAGGTCAAGAATGAAGAGTCAAGTTGGCCATTGATCCTGCACCAGTTTTCCTAACTGATCAAGTCACCATCTTTTTTAAGGAGGAAGAGAAGAGCAGACATTCAGAGGCATGAAACGCATAGCTACGTCATCCGCCATCAGACTCATTGTTTTGTGTGTTTTTAATCGATACGTGTGTTTGATAACTTTTAAGTTTTTGGTGCTCCTGATGATTATGTTAAGCTATTGTACCCATTTTTCTGGTAGTGCTTCGTTCCTGTTTTTCAGATTAATTCAACTGTTCAAGTCAGTAAATGGGTATTGCTTTCCTACTGTGAGGAAGTAGGTGATGTCAAAGTGCTGTTGGCTCACAGACAAACAGGCTCAGGCTCTTCCCCAAGGAAATCATGGCCTAAAAGAGGCACAGACGCCGTGTCAAAAAATTATCCTCACACTGGATCCTCGCTTTCATGAAAGTGTTACACACAGGGGAGGAGGTGCGGACCCTGACAAGTGGGCATCACTCAAGCCTCATAGTTTATGCAATTATTTTCCCACAAAGCAGACCATCTGCTGATCCCTAGAATAAAAATATGATACAGATGACATGTCATTTTTTTTTTCATTTGGACAAGATCAGCCTGAACACTCAGATACCATCTTATAAGGAAAAAATAAACTTTTATCTTAAAAGATGGCAAGAAAAAGGAGAGGCAGCAACAGAAAAATGTGCCTCAATTCCCAAGATTCCTCTGTTGTCAATAGCCTCTTGGACCAATTTGCATGTAGTCTCTGCGCTAAACCCTGCTTTGTTTTTAGTTTTCTGAGTCTTGGGATTGGCTTCTGGCCCCCTGAGGTCAGAGGACACGCAGCTCTTACACTTTCATTCAGTCTAGTGATAATACTAATTTCCACTCTCTCTCTGAAAAAGAAGGGCCTGACTTAGTTATCTACCTCAACTCCTCTATGTTTGTCTGTTTCTGAAACTTCTCAATCATCACACAGTAATCTATTTTGCAGCGGTTGATTGGTTGACTCGTTGGTAAGATTTTCTTATATTTCAATTATTTGCTCAGTTGACCCCTGAACAGCATGGGGGTTAGGAACACCTACCCCTTGTGCAATCGAGAATCCACATATAACTTCTGAATCCACAAATGAAATCTTCATTAGAAACCCAAGTCATGTGCCAATACAAGTAGAAGCCTTACCAATAACATAAACAGTCAGTTAACATATATAAACCTTATATAAGCATACACATACAGGAAACAAAAGTATCACAGAACATTTGATTTTACTACTTCAATTTACTGTCTTCTAAAAATGTTTTTAAATTCTGGTTGCAAACCATCAGACTGATTTCTCCACCCATAATGTTTTGACAACAGTTTTAAAGAATCGAACTAAATAAATAACAGTGGGTATCTCTTCTAAAATTTTAGTTTTCAAATTTAACTTGGTTATTACTCATCTCTAATTCTTTCTATTATCAACAAGGGGCTATATGGAGAATTCTTCAAATAATATCTAAAATATCCTATATAATAAAAGGCTAATATGAAAATCTACCAAAGGCAGAATGACTGGTCGCTATGATGCACACTGACCACCAGGGGGCAGATGCTCAACGCAGGAGCTGCCCCCTGGAGGTCAGTGAGCTCCCACAGGGGCTCAGCCAGAAGCTGGGCTCAAGGCTGGCAAGCGCAGCAGCGATGACGGGAGCCTCTCCCACCTCCACAGTGCTAAGGATGTCCGACTGCCAACTGCCAGCTTAGGCCCAACATCCCCCAAGGTCTCCTGGACTTGGAAAGGGCACAGGCCGGGCTGAGGAACCCCCTCTCCCCAGTGCACGAATTTTGTGCACCGGGCCTCTAGTATATCAAATAAAGAAATGGAGTTGTAGTACTGAATCCTCCCTACAGTAAAATATTTGGATCCACCCTTGGTATGTAACAAAATTTAGTTCATTCTATTACTTTTCTACAAATGTTTCTGTTGATTTCCAGAGACTGGAAATCACTCCTAGTGAAATCATTGCTCCAGTCGCTCGCTGTCCCTTGCTTTTGAGTCCTTAACATCACCAGTTTGCTTTTTCCTTCTCCTCAAATCCTATACATCATTAGGGACATGGACATGGAATCCAGAGGGTAAATTTTCTTTCCATAACCATTGCCTATAGTAGCAAGTCATTGCTGTCATAAATTCAATTTACAAATATTTCAGAAATTTTCTAATCCATAAAGTGGCTGCCCTTTAATTTTTAATTTCATCTAAGTAGATATATAAATGAAATCTTCATTAGAAACCCAAGTAGTGTGCCAAACTTTGGTTTTCGGCCATGTGGTCCAAAAAATCTAACTAACATTCTAATCTTCATGTAAATTCTAATAGGCTATCCAAAGAAATATATCAATATATTTCTAAATTAAATTTAAAATTAAATAAAAATCTGTAAACATCATTCTTAGCTATGAGGCCTGCAGGGTAAACAATAGTCAAGCAGACTTGCAGCTGACTGGCTAAGTGATGTTTCAAAGGGCTCTTATAAAAACTAAGGGTCTAATAGAGCCCAAGACCCTGACCCCCAGAGGTGGCC
Organism: Myotis davidii; assembly: GCF_000327345.1. Lineage (NCBI taxonomy): Eukaryota > Metazoa > Chordata > Mammalia > Chiroptera > Vespertilionidae > Myotis > Myotis davidii. The sequence goes on from NW_006282396.1 coordinate 3,108,517, forward strand.
AGGGAGCATGGCATGTTCAAGACCAGGTTCAGATGGAGCTCCAGCTCCATCAGACAATTCTTCAATCATCCCTGGAGGGCTTGCTTCTTTCAATAACTCTCGGTTTTAGATTTAACCTAGTTTTAGATTTTAACACTAGTGTTTCTAATTATAGCTAACATGTATTGAAGGTTTACTATGGCTAGGCTCACTTTTAATTAATTTATATGTATTTATTGACTTAAAACTCCTAACAACCCTAGAAGGTAGAAACTCTTATACTTTCCCTCTTAAAGATGAAGAAACTGAGGCATCTTAAGGTTAAGGTAACTATTCAAAATTATATAGCCACTATGTGGAGAACAAAGATAAAAATCAGAAAGTGTGACTCCAAAGGCAGCAATTTTGATAATGACATTCAAACAAGTGCTCTTGATCAGAAAGTTTCTCAATCTTTCCTCCCTTTACATCTACATATATCTAACTGTACCAATGATTGCAACCTACCTACACTTGCCTGAGATCACCCTTCAACTTCTGGTTTAGAATTGGCCTCCTCCTATAGCTACTTGTTCCTTTTTTCTAATCCTTTCCAACTCTTTCATACCAGCCCTTCTTTGTCTATCATTTTGTCAATGTGGAATGTCATATTGATCTGTGTATGTTGAACCATCCTTGCAGTCAATAGATAAATCCCATCTACTCATGGTGTGTGATCATTTTAACATTCTCTAGAACTCAGTTCACCAGTATTTTACAGAATATTTTTACATCTGTGTTCTTCAAGAATATTGGTCTGTAGTTTCTATTTCTTGTGGTGTCTTTGGCTTTGGTATCAATGTGACCACATTAGAAGGAAAAATACTGCATGATTATCTCAGGAGACACGGAAATAATATTTGAAAATATTCACATACATCTACTTATGATTAAAAGTCTCAACAAAATATGTATAGAAGGAACTTACCTCACACAAATGAAAAATCAGAGCTATGAGAGGTGACGGATATGCTAATGAACTTGATTGTGGTAACCATTTCACAATGTAAACATGTATCAAAACATCATGTTGTAAATCTTAAATATATACAATTTTTATTCGTCAAGTATATCTCAATAAAATGGGGGAGAGGGGAGAAAATGGTAAAACTAAGACAAACAAAACCTACCTTCAACCCTACCTAATCCGAACTTTGAGAATTATCTTTCTTCCCTTTACAACTGAGCTACTTGAGAAGGCAGTCTATTCCTCAATTCTCAATACTTACATTCATTTGTCTCAAATTTAATCCTAAATTTACTGAATGATCTCTTCCCTTTGAGCTCAGTGTTCATTAGCTGGTTCTAATTTTTCAGTATAGTCAGCAAAGTCAGGTATAGTTGAGTGCTTCCTCCTAAAAGTAGTTCCTTTTACTTCCATGATCCTCTCTGGTTATTCCTATCTTATTTACCAAAGATCTCATAGACCATGTTTCCCCTTTTATATTATCCTTTCCTTAACTATAATGGTGGCCTCAATGTCCTAACTCTGCAGCCTCATCTCTTCTTGACATGGATACTGACCCATGGTCTCAACTATCATTCTCAGGCTGCTGGGTCCAAAAAATGTGCATTTCCAGGCTCAACTCCAACTCTGAAACAAACCCATGTGGATATTTTATAGGCAACTGCATTTCAAAACTAAAATCAGAGTCTCTCCCCTTAACTCCCAACGGTTCTTTCTTTTGAATTCCATCTGGTTAATGAGACCACCATCAACCACCACCCACCTTAAAAGTGACCTGAGAGTTCTACTTCCTTCTCTCTCTCCTCTCCCTCTTCCTTTTCTAGACAGGCTTCATCTAACAAGACTGTTGAATCAGTCTCCTTGTGGCCAATAAACCAATAAGTGAAATGCGATGATGCCAGGACTACACAGTTTCCAACTCCTACTTTTAATGCCTTTTTCACAACTCTACACCTTGGCAGTGGATGTTTTTACCATGTGCCAAGAACTGTGCTGACCACTTTATACACTTAATCTAGCTGAGTCCTCCAAAAATAATTAGAAAATAGAAAACCCAACATATGTTAAATTGGTTTCCCCAAGTCACACAGAACCAGAATTCCAACCTGGGGCTTATCTGACACCGAAATTCTCTTAGTCACTGAGTGATGCTGCCACTGCCTCCCACCACCCTTCTTAAAGTTTTCAGTCACTCTATCCAAACTGTTGAAACAGAACCCCAAGTGGTCTCCAAACTGCCAGCCCCTGCTCCACCTCATCCCTAAATCCATTCCTCATAGCCCTAAGACTTCAAAAAGGAAATAGAAAATAAAGTATAAAGTATACTAACTATGTCCTTCTAAAAAACTAAAAACAGAACTCTTTGGCCTGACATGAACAGACACATATATCTTTCACCATCTTCTCCCTACCTTTTGTTCCTACCCTCTCTCCACTCGCAAAGTTCTAGCTCTAATGAAATGTATTCATCATTTGTACCAACTGCACAGTTGTACTCTTCTGTGCTGTTCCCGTTCCCGGGAAGTACCCAGCCTCAGCTTTTACCCTCACTCTATTTGTTGTATTCATCCTTCAAAATCCAATTGATTTTTTAAATATATTTTTATTGATTTCAGAGAGGAAGGGAGAGGGAGAGAAAGAAACATCAATGATGAGAAAGAATCATTGATTGGCTGCCTCTTTCACGTCCTTTACTGGGATCCAGCCCGAAACCCAGGCATGTGTCCTTGACCAAATTGTAAGTGCCATTGCATCTCTAGGGTCAAGTCTCAACTCCTGCCCTGGACATCTGGCTTTATTTATCTATCCCTACCTTGATTTATGTATCACACCTTACTGCAATTAGTTTACATATCCAGCCCCTTCACTAGTTTTCTGACCCCAGGCCCTATTCCATGACAAACACAGAGTCTCAATGTTTTAAAAGCTAAAGGATAAATAAATGAAGTGATCCTAGTTAAATGAATTAAAACAGTAAGGGCTAGGATGTTAAGCTGACATAAAAATATCCCAGAAAAATGGCCACTTATTCCAGTTTACAGAAACAGAGTGAGAGCAAGAGAGAGAGACCTCAGGTGCCCCAGTAAAACATTGCCTCACTTCTGTAAAGTATCTCTAAGCTTCCAGATTCTGCAGGAAGGGCAGTAAAACAAAACAAAACAAACAAAAACAATGAACTAAAATTCAGTAGAATTGGGGATCTAGTACACAGGGCATCAGTGATAATTTTCTTTTTTAAAAAATATATTTTATTGATTTTTTTCAGAGAGGAAGGGAGAGAGATAGGGAGTTAGAAACATCAATGCGAGAGAAACTTCTATCAGCTGCCTCCTGCACACCTCCTACTGGGATGTGCCCGCAACCAAGGTGCATGCCCTTGACCAGAATCGAACCTGGGACCCTTCAGTCTGCCAGCCGACGCTCTATCCAGTGAGCCAAATGGGTGAGGGCAATTTTTTTTTTCTTCATAATGAAGTCATTTAATCCTCCATCCTCAGTTTTCCCTCTGTCATGATATGAGTGTTAAAGCCTGCACCCTGCTCCTGAAGGGCCAGGGTAAATAGCAGGAGTGGGCATTGTCTTGAGTTATTTTCACATGGGCCTCAGAGAGCTACAGGGAACCGTCTAGTAGAGCTCCTCGCCATGGAGACACATAGTGAGCACTCAAAGGTAAATGACTGGGCCAACACAAGGAAGGAGGAATTGGATTCACCTTGGTCCTTTTCTCAGGGTTGAGTTCCCCAGGCAGGGCTAGCTCCCCTCTCAGGGCTGCCTTCTCCCCTCAGGCTGCACTCTCTCCAAACCATGGAAACAACACCCCAAGTTCACCCTGAACAGCTTTTCCTCCCTGCTCAGAACCCACTACCCTCAGATGCACTGGGGACTCGGAGGACCATAGCCCAGGTCCCCTACAAACCATAGTCCAGGGACAAACTTGCTTCTCAAGTTGTGCTAGAAAAGATGCCAGTTACCTCTGGCCTGAGCCCTGGACTGAAAAATCTCTCTCCAATACTACATGCTATCTGGCCAAAAGCTGTTTGAAGGAAAGAAAGCCAATTGGCTAACAGCCACAATTCAGTTAAAATGGTCCTTTGGAGAGAAAGTAAAGTCCCCACTAATTTATTTTTTTATTTACTGGTTTGTTTTTAAATATGTCTTTCTTGGCTTTTTAGAGAGAGGAAGGGAGAGGGAGAGAGACATAGAAGCGTCAGGGGTGGAGCCCACAACCAGGGCATGTGCCCTATGCTCTGGCCATGATTCCACGGGTGACCTGTTGGTGCTCAACCAACTGAGCCACACTGGCCAGGCCCCACTGACTTGTTTTACTGATACAATGTGGGGTGTCCATTGGGGTTTGGGGATGAGTTGGCTTTTGCAACTCTTCCTAAGCATTTGGCTATTCATTAGAATGAATAAAGTCTACTTCTTGTTGTTGTTGCTGTTGTTGCATAAATTCGAATTCCTTTTCAGCCAATAGTGTGTTCTGGGTAATGTGTAGTCATCACAACTGGGAACAGATCGGAGCATGGCCCTGCAGTCCAAGGGGCTGCGCTGTGCGGAGCTGGCTGCTGGTCAACCTCGGATTCGCCCAGTGAGTCAGGGTCGGAGAAAGTGTCCTCAGATCCGCTTCAGAAGAGCCACTCCTGCAAGTTTTCTCCCTCCTTCATCTCCCAGTTTCGTCTCCATCTCTCTCGCCCTGCATCTCTCTTTACTTTTCTCTGTTCCGCCCTCCATCTGCTTCTCGTTTTAGACAAAGTTTTGGCCTTTGAGGTGTGACTATTGGAAATGTGTCTGCGCTCTCTCAAACGGCCACCAGAGGGGGCCCTCTCTCCCCGCGGTCCCCGCTCTGCGGCTCTGCGCGCCCCAAAACGACCCTACCCATTCTCAGTTCCCTATATCCCCCCTCCCCGCACCAGGGCGCTACCCTGCGGCTCCTCTAACCTCCCCGCGTATTCGGCTGGTTTCCCCCTTTTCCACCTCCGATGCTATAGTCCCCGTCCGCGCCACGCCACCCCAATTCCTTACACGTCCTGGACTGCCAAGAACCAATATCGGCGGCTCCTCTCAGTGGCCCTGGGCCCCGGCCCCGCACCCTCGCCTTTTGGTCGTTTGACCGAAATGCCTGCCCTCCCAGGGGAGACGGCCTAGGACCCAATTAGGACTCACCCTCAACAACTTTTCCCCCCTGCTCAGAGCCCCCTGCCGTCGGATGCCACCGGAGACCCCAGGCCGCCCGCCCCAGGCCACGCATGGACTCCCCACCCTCCACCCCACCCCGCGGGAGGCTCTAAACCTCCGCCTGGGACCCGGGCACCAAGGTTCCTAGTCCCTTCGCGCCCTCCTCCGCGCCTCGGACACGGGAAGACCCGCCTGGCTTTAGTCAACCCCCCTTGGTCCCCCAGGATCTGCCCGGCACCCTACCCACTCCCCTTGGGGTTTCTAAGCCGGTCCAGCCTTCCTAGAGGACCGCGCTGGCCGCACCCGGGGGCACGCTCAGGGGTGCCAAGCTCCGGCTCTCGTCTCTCTGCGCTGCCCCGTGCTCCCCCTGGTCAGCTCTCAGACGCCCTTTGGTATTGCCCCCAGCTCCCCGCTGGTCTGCGATGCTCCAGGAGCCTCGCTTCTTGCCCTCCCGGGTCATTCTATTCAAAATCCGGCAAGAACGCTCTAACCTGCTGGTCCATGGAGACCCAGGCCCTGTCGCCGTAACCTAGGGTCCCCGGTCTCTCCTCCAGAGGGGAGGGTTGGTGTGCATCACGCGTCATCGTTCCTGCGAGTGGGCTGCTCTGAGTAGCCGCCCTGGCCACGCTGAGGTTTCTGGGGATTCCCAGGGCTCCCCCTTCCCAGGCTCTCTCCTTGGTACCCAGGGAGTCTTGGCGCCCTAAGCCCGGCAGCGCCTTGTGCACCCTCCCCGGTGCCCCGGCCGCGCTGCTGAAGGCCCTGGGCATCTGTCCCCACACCTCCCGCCTCGCTGACCCTCCCAGGGAGAAGCCATTCTTAACTGCCTTTAGGACACCCTCACCCCTAAGCTGCCGCCCCTACTCCCACGCCCCCAGCCCAGGAGCTCCGTCTTCTCGCTGGTAAAATGGTAAGATACTGACTCCCGTCTCTCACGGTGGTGGGAAGATCGAAGGGGAGGGATGTGCATACAGTTTACAACCCTGCCTGGCGCGTGGTGAGTGTGATCTCCTCCCGCCAGCACCAGGGGGCGCCCCCGGCCCACTTCTAGTTCTTTCCATGGGCACCAGCTGTTTTGGTCACAGCCTCCCTTTGCTTAGGAAATCCTCAGTGCCCACCTGCAAGGACTCTTAATCCGCAGAGCCCATTTCAGGGAAAACAGGAGTGCACCCTCTGGTTCTCATTCTGAATCTGACTCTAAGAGGGCTGTCCCTTCCTGTCTCTGGAGCTATTTTACAGCACTGACTGATAAAAACCGGATAATTCTTGTCTATAGACACGCTAAAAAAAAAAAATCTGTTGGAACAGACCTCTCCCCTAAATCATTTATAAATACCCTGGTTTTGTAACCACTTCAAAATTCACTTTATCATTCCCGATCTATAAACAGCTCTTTAGACTTCTTTAAACTCTTGCAATACGTTCTTGGTCCCCTCACTTAAAAATGAGCTGAATCCAATATTTGACACAATTCATTTTATATCTTAGCCTTGGTGTTACCTGTTGTAAATACACAACACGTTGTAAATACACATGGGTGTATTTACAACAGTACCCAGGAGCCCAGTACCAGTCACAGTACCCTTTTTCTTACGGAAGAGAAGCCAAGATTGTGATTCAATCTGAGAGAGGTCCTGCTGGACCCTAAGGGAGGCTCCCCCCTGTGCTTCTTCACAAATCCAAGCTCTTTAGCAAAGCTGCCTCTAAAAGACCCCGATGAAGCCCTGTGGTCTGCTCCCCTGGCCACTGTCGGAGGGCTAGAGCTCTGTGTTCCACCCAACCCCACGGAGCTTCCCCATAACCACACCCCAACCTAACCTTCCCCAAGGCAGCACTGCATCCTGGCCACCTCGAAGAATCCTGTATTCTGGATACTTTGAAGAATCTTGCTCTCCTTCAACCCCAATCCACCCACCTTCACCCTCACAAGACTGTGCAGATCAGGGCCTCCAGAAGAGGGCCCCCTAGACCACTGCTGAGATCAGCCACCAGCCTGTTACTTAAGTGGAAGGCCTGAGGAGACAAGCCAATAAAGTCAGTAAAACCATCTCTTTCACTCCTGGCCAGGCCCTTCTTTTGGACAACAGTTATGCCATTACCTTCCTTCAGCTATGTGTCCAGGGCGTTGCTGGAATCCCTGTGATTAACCTGAATTGTAGGCCTTCAGTCTGCTGCTCTCTCTCAGATAATGAGAGAAACAGCAGATAAGAGGGGAGGGGGAGGAGACTGACATCCTAGTAAATTCAGGGGAATCCCTGGGGAGCAGTGTGCTAACCCCCTTCTCTTCCCCCTGCACCTTCACCTCCTGAGGAGACAAGCCAATAAAGTCAGTAAAACCATCTCTTTCACTCCTGGCCAGGCCCTTCTTTTGGACAACAGTTATGCCATTACCTTCCTTCAGCTATGTGTCCAGGGCGTTGCTGGAATCCCTGTGATTAACCTGAATTGTAGGCCTTCAGCCTGCTGCTCCTCTCTCAGATATTGAGAGAAACAGCAGATAAGAGGGGAGTGGGAGGAGACTGGCATCCTAGTAAATTCGGGGGAATCCCTGGGGAGCAGTGTGCCAACCCCCTTCTCTTCCCCCTGCACCTTCACCTCCAGCTTCTCCCTGGACGAAGGCATTCCACAGGATCTAGTTCAAGAGGAAACTACCCCTACCCTCCAGCTTTGAGGTTCTTCTATCCCCCCGCCCTGGATCTGCCCCGGGGGATCCTTCTTGGTCCCATTCTTTGCATCATCCAGAACCACAGGAAGGCTGGCTGAGTGGAAATTCTACAACTAGAAGGAAAGAGAAAAGCACACTGAGACTCAGAAGAGGTGTGGAAGTAAAGTGCAGAGGTACGGAGGCGCACACAGAAATTTTTGTGATCTTTCTCATTCCCATTTTTAAAAAATCACTTAAACGGCCGTATTCATCCCCCAGAGAAATAACATCACATATAAATCCAGTATCATTCTCAAGTCTATGTACCATTCCATTTTACTTTCAAAATGTCCATCTGGAGAAGGGGGCCATGCAGGGACTGACCCCGTTGGAAATAGTGGAGGCAAAGGGCTTTCCCTGTGGTCACAAGCTAACCCGTGACCCCGTGGCAGAGGAGCCAATGACATCATCATGGCTCCTGGCTCCACTGGGCTTTATGCTGGTTATTTCTCATTGCTTAGTCCTCAGGACTTTGCATGGTGACCACAAGCCTCCACAGCTCCCATCTCTCCCTGGAACGGGTCATCATCAAAGCAGGCAGGGGTCAGTCATCTCACGCTAAACTAAAACATATTTCAAGCTAAATGAAATTCACCACTATTTTCAGATTAAATAGTGGCAAATTTATCCCAAGTCCTATTGATGTTGAGATATTGTTGATACTTTGGGAGTTTTCTTGAAGAACATCAACTTGTTTAAACTATACGTAGAATGACTTTCAAGTCATCTGTGGACCTACTTGTACAACTTTATTAAACTCAAGCTTCCCTTGGCTGCAGTAAATCCACCTATAAAGTGAGGGTATCTCCCCAGTTACACTGGCCCCCATTTGTGCTTTGTGCAGCTGAAGGGCAGGGCAGGGAGTTTGGAGCAGAGACCCCAGCGCTAAAAGCTGAGTAGCCTGTACCCCCAGACATGGAATCTCATCCCCAGACTCCCTATGCTGCAGCCACTCTGTACTTCTCTGCCAAAGCCACATAGGCATGTCTGTATTTCTGCATCTCTTCTCACACTGATCATGCTGCCCAGATAAATCCCCTGTTCCAGCCTGAAAAATCGTACTCATCCTTCAAAGACAAGTTCAAATGTCATCTTTTCCTTCTGGTTTTCCTGATCATCACTTATTCTGTTACTAGAGGCTCGGTGCATGAAATTTGTGCACAGGTAGGGTCCCTAGGCCTGACCAGTGATCAGGGCTGATCGGGGCCTTCTGGCTGCCAGCTGGGGCCTCCCTTTGTTCTGTGCCACCCATTGTGGTCAGCACATGTCATAGCGAGTGATAGAACTCCCAGTCTCCCGGTTGAACTCCCAAGGGGACACTTTGCAACTTTGCATATTAGCCATATATATATATATATGCCTTTTCCATCACACACACGTATGCCTCTCCTCTGTGAACATAATTGCTTGTGCACCTGTACAAGACATGCATTATTTATAGTTATTGTCTCCCCTGTAGTCTGTGAGCATCTTGAAGGCAGAGACTACTCACTCACTTTATTTGGTGCCAATAGGAACCCACAAGGACCCATCCTAGAAGAATGCATAAGCTTTGGACCAGACAGACCTGGGTGCAGATCTTGACCCAGCCACCTGGGGAAGTTGTGTGGGTTAGTGGCCATGCTGATACAGAATGGAGAGGGAAGTGAGTGGGAGGCAATGGTGACAATGGAGTCCAGGGAGTCAGAGGCACCCTTTGTTGTTGTGGCAGTTACTGGCCCTCCTGTGTCAGCGGCCAAACCAAGGTCCCTTTGCCCAGTGACATTGGTGCCAATAGAAGGAGACTGAGCTCCGTGAAGCAGAGCAGAAGCTTTCATCAAGGAATGGAGAAGGGCGAGCTCACGCTCTAAGGGCACCGCCTCCCCAACTCGGAAGGAGCCCTCCCTATCTACAGGCTATGATGCCACATCCTTTTAGTCATGCACTTATTCCCCTGTTGCACTCAGCCCTTTTGCACATGATGCTCCGTTGCTCTCTTGGCCTTTGCTCCAGGCACCTTGGTCTTCCCAATCGGGAATCAGTTCCCATAAGCAGGCATAGCTCCTGACACAGTTTAGATACTGAGAAATGTTAGGGTCTTTGGGTGAGAGCCCCGTGACAGCCGGGGGCTGTCCTAAGATGGCACAGAAACGTCTCTGTCCTGAACATCACCAGCAGGCTCCAAGCATGACCCTGTCCCCACCCACACCCCTACCCTACCCCCCAAAATACTCACTTTCCCTGGTCACTGGAGCAGAAATTAACCCAGATCTAGATCATTTCTTGGAATTGCTTGTGTCAGGGCTCTGAGGCTCCACCTGGCTGAGCAGCCAGAGCATCTCTCCCCAGCCCGTCTTCAGTGTTTCTGGCTTCTGAGCCAGGAACTTCCCTAGGGAGGCCAGGCTCTCCGCCATCTCTCTGGGCACTGAGCACACCCCATAGGCAGCGAGGTTGTGTCCCAAGCCCAGGCCTGACCCCACAGCCGAATTCCATCCATGTCCAGGTTCAGTGCCTGGGTCTCCGCAGGCCTAAAACCCCCTGCATCCTGCAATTTCCAGGACTCCCCACTGTTCCAGTCCCCAGAGTGATGGCAGGACAGCGGTGACCGGAGGCGGCTTCCCCAGCTGGGTACCACAGCCTCACTTGCAGAAGCTCAGGGGACATGGCAAAACCACAGCATGGCACCCAGCAACCCAGACACATCCTGCAGTCTCCTCGCTGCCATGAGAGCCTGTTTTGCTCATGTCAGTCTCCGGGGGCCTGGCCTCTCTGCCCCTGAGGTGACCAAGTCTATGACCCAACCAAAAAGTGATGTCCAGCCAGCCTTCCGTTCAGCCTGTTGTGCTCTTTTGCATTTTCCAGTGATTTGTAATGAGTACTTACTGCTCATGTAATCAGGGAGAAAGCAGTCACAGTCATTACAAAAACAAGATTGTTTTCTGAGACTATATGCTCCTGGAAACAATTTCTGGTTTTCTCAGAACATACACCCGGAATATGTTGTAAAGTTTATTCTCAGAGCAGCTCACAAGTGATAGAGATTCAGATTATAGGTGACAGCTCTCCGGTGTGGCAGCCCCTGGCATCCACTGAGGAGGGCAAAGACGAGCACCAAACAGCAAAGGACCGGAGCTGGAGGCCAGCCCTCACTCCAGCCCCATGTCCAGTGTGAGAAGTCATATCTAGAACAGCAGAAATAGTGATCATTCAGTCCCTCCACTTGAAGCCTGATCTTTGAAGAATGCCAAAGAGATGGAGACATTTTCTGCAATAGTAACCACAACGGGCATGCATTGACGTTTACTAGGAACCAGGCGCTCTACCAAAGTGTCATCTTATTGAAGATGACGTTCCGCCTATGAGGTAGTAGCATTTCCCTCAGCTACTGAAAGGCAGAGCCCGTGTGCAAACATCAGTCTGACAGATGGCAAAGCTCATGCTCTTAAACGATATGGTATATTGTCTCTCATTTATATACAAAAGGGCTAAGCTGGTATGAAACTCCAAAACACACATGTACACACACACACACACACACACACACAGATTTGCCCACTCCGTGGATTACTACATGAATCCTTGTTGATAGATACAGAGATAGATAAATATAACCTATGCTTTAGTCCTCACCAAATCCTCACCAACTATTAACCTCACCATGTTAGACATTCACAAGCTGTGAAGCACAAAGGAGGCCCCTTCTAGAAAGGTTTTCTATTTGACACCTGATGGAACCTCGCAGGCAGGACTGTGGAGGCAGGACTGGCTGCCAGGCAGAGCGAAGGGTGACAATTTTCTGGGCATGACTGTTCTTGACAGGGGCAGGCGACGTCTCAGGACCCTAGAATACATCACCACATTGCAAAGCACCACGTCCCTCCTGCTTGATATAATCCCTCCACCCTGAGCTTTGGCTCCTTTACCATCAGTTTTTCTTCATATAGAAGAAGCTATTTCAAGTTTCACAGGAAAAGCTATCCATGAAGAACTCCCTACCCCAGCCATTGTGTCTCAGTGGTTGAGCGTTGACCTATGAACCAGGAGGTCACGGTTCAATTCCCAGTCTGGGTTGTGGGCTCGATCCCCAGTGAGTATGGGAGGGGGGTGAAGGTGGCAGCTGATCAATGATTCTCTCTCATCATTGATGTTTCTATCTCTCTCTCTCCCTTCCTCTCTGAAATCAATACAGATATACTTTAAAAAAAAAAAAGGACTCCCTCATTTTCATTTTGAAATTCACTAGGCTGAGGCACTTTTTCCCCAGTCCTCAAATTTTAAAAAATCAATTATCCATTTGACTGCAAGTAAGTATTTATCTCTTTACAAGAACCACCAAGCCATGAGTCAGATGACTCGGCCTTTCTCTTCCGTTCTTGTTTTGTCTTCATTCAAAGGAACGCATCATGAAAATGTATCATTTTCCCACTTTGCTCCTCATGCTTAATTGATTTCCAGCACGAAAAGAAGAGTATTCGCCAGGAAAAGGAAACCTCAAGCCTCATGCATATCCCCTTAGTAACGATTTAATCTTAAGTTGTGTTCATAAATGCTAATTATCAACATCTTTAATTGTGCGTGTCGCCCACCACGGTTGAGTGCAATTCAGTTTCTTGGGCTTTGACACAATGTTCTACTACTACATCCGCAGCCAAGAAACTGTCAGGAGTTGAGCTTTTTTACTTTCTATTCAAGGAAGCAAATTTGGTCATCAGTTCAAGCCCAGTAAATCAGTACCCGTCAGTGAGAAATGTGTCTTAGGGATGTCGCAGCCCGTGCCGGGGCGTGAGATAGAACCCGCATGCAGGAACAGCTCTGTATTAATTAATGAATCAAGGGAATTAATTAATTCAATTACCACGTGAAGGGAACCTGGTGTAGTTTGCGAGAGTCAGAGAAGAGATGAGATACAGTTCCTGCCTCCAGAGACCATTTTCATTAGAAAGAGAGATACTTTTCAAGATACTAAGGCAAGCCCAGCTGGGAGCTGCGATACTGGCTTGAGCAAGCAGTGGCAGAGGGCGGAGAATTCTTCAGGCAGAAAAGAGACAGGGGAGAGGGAGACAGGTCTTCCAGGCAGAGGGAACAGCATGACCAGAATCTCACAAGGGACAACTTGTTTGAGATATTGGATGGCAGGGGGGCGGGGGGGGGTGTGGTGTGGAGGGGGGCGCAGAGCCCTTTGGGGCTGTGTAGAGGTTTATGCCAGGCAGAGTCCCTGCAAAGGCAGTGTGAGATCAGAGAGAGGACCCGTGATGTTTGAATAAGGGGCTTGGACTTCATCACTTAGATGAGAGGAGACAGTCACTGAAGTGCCCTGAGGATGAGAAGTGATCTCACGGGCAATTGAAGGCGATCACACTCCCATTCACAGATGCTGATCTGTGGCTCCCTTGTGTAGGTGTTTGTCACTGAAGCCTCCGCACTCTCGTTCCCCCCGCCCTTTCTGTGCTATTTCTCTTCAGACCTGGCACCCCTTCTCCATTGCAAGACTCCAGCCGAGGCCCCTTTCAGAATGGACAGGCTCTCGATAGACCTAGGCCAGTGGTCGGCAAACTCATGAGTCAACAGAGCCAAATATCAACAGTACAGCAATTGAAATTTCTTTTGAGAGCCACATTTTTAAACTTAAACTATATAGGTAGGTACATTGTTATTAACTTAATTAAGGTACTCCTAAGGCTTAGGAAGAGCCACACTCAAAGAGCCAAAGAGCCGCATGTGGCTCGCGAGCCGCAGTTTGCTGACCACGGAGTCCTAGGCCAATGGCCTCCAAACCCTTAACAGAAAACAGCTCGGGAGCTCCTCACATCTCCCTTTTGCAGGATATTTTTCCTGTAAATGCCCCCCTTCTGGAAGGAAGCCATTCAATGTGAAAGCAGCCTGGGCAGCTGCTGCCTGTCCCTGTAACATCAAACAGCCTCAGTCCAGGCTCCAACTTCAGGGGAGAGTCAGAGGCAAAGCCAGAACTGCTATGTCCTGAAGTTGGGACTGATAGTGACCGCCACAGTGGGGGAGGGGGGCGGATGTAAGGAACTGAGCACAAATGGAGGCTGGGTGGGGAAGGACAAGGGACCACAGGGAAGGAAAGTGGCGGGGAGAGGAGGTGTGGAGCCACCACAGGCCATTGAAGGCATCAGGAGGCCCACATGCAGTTCATACACCTAGATGCCTCCTTGTTAACAGGACTGCTCCTGTACCACACAGAGCATGGCAGGAGAGAGGGCCACATTGGATAAGCTCAGATTACTTTCCGTATTCTTGGGTTTTCCATCCCAGATTTTTATCATCTTAGCCATAAAAACAGCCCAGGCCAAGGCCCAGGGGAATAGGGTACTGCATTTCCTTTCACGCTCAGACATCATATTAATTTAGAATTTAAAGATTTAGTCTCCATTTTCATTTTGGAGAACCTGCTCCAATGTTCTATTCTGTATCTCCCTATGCTACTTCTTAGGGTAACACTCATCACTAAGACCTCCAAGCATTGCCCTTAAATTTTTAAATTTAAAAAATCATTTTCTAGCCCAGCTAATGTGGCACAGTGGTTGAACATTGAACGGTGAATCAGGAGGTCAAGGTTGGATTCGGGTCAGGGCACATACCTGGTTGTGGGCTCAATCCCCAGTAGGGGGCATGCAGGAAGCAGCCGATCAATGATTCTCTCTCATCATTGATGTTTCTATCTCTCTCTTCCTCTCCCTTCCTCTTTTGGAAATTAATAAATAACATATTAAACATCCTTTTCTAGCTCATTAAATCTTACACTGCAGGACTATGAATTGCCATAGAGCTTGAGCTTCAAAATGGTACAGTGGTCTCCCTAGGCCGAGGCTGGATTTACTGAACCACCTGATCAAACAGCTAAACAGAACTAAGAGTGATCAGGAATGCAAATGCATTGCTTTAAAATCCCACTAGTAGCTCTATTTCAAAGGCATGCAAAGGACCTCAAGGGCTGTGCCAGCCTCATTATCTCCTGCTGGGCCAGCAAAGTCAGTGTTTCTCTTTGATTCTCAGAAGAACCTTGAGATAGTGTCTCCATTGTGTCGCTGATGAGACAGGTGCAGAGAGGTTAAATTACTTGACTTACCTCGCATAATCAGGAACTGTCGAAGCTCATATTCAAAGCCATTTCTGACCTGAAAACTCAGTTCTCTACTCTTCATCACGATGTTGCTGGAGGCAGAATCTGTTGTGGACCAGGCTGCTCCCCCAGGAAAACAGCACCACATCCATGGCCACCACCTGCTGTTGGGATAAGTTTGGTGACTGTGCTGTCAAATCGCAGCCCATGCTGCTTTGCTTGCTGCCTGCCTGATTTGATGAGGTGAAAGAAAGAAGCTTAACACTTTAAAGCACATATAAAGCGTACAGTCAGAGGGACAGGACTACTGACTTTATCACAAACCACCCCCCTGTAAGATGATTAAAACATACTTTAGACTTCAGAGTATCAGGGAGACATTGCTTATGAAGGGGAGATGGGGGACTAATGGTGACAGTCACTGAGTCAAGGATCTTGGCTTTTGCCTTGAGCTTAAGCCAAGAATACCAAAGTAAGCCTATTCTGCTAAATACTGTAATTGAACAACTTGGCATTGTTCTGTTGTCTTCTCCATTTGAAAGCAATGTCCCTGATCACCCATTAGTCTCCATTAGTAGTGCTGGACTGTGAGCCACATCCTCTACAGAGGAGAAGGTTGTGTTGATCCATGCTCATTTCCCTGCCAGTGGAATGCCTGCATGTGTGAGCAGCTGGTGGGGTACAAGGTCAATACTTGACTTCCCTTAAACCAGATGTGTTAAACCATAGGGGGCTAGAGAACAAGCATCCAGAGATTTAAGTTCCTACTGGTCTTTCCCTTTAATAAAATAAAGCAAGTAGGGCTGTCCACCTCTTTCATTTGACAGAAAAATATAAATGTTCACCACAATGAGCTCCACGAAAATTTTATATAAGAAAAATTGTTTTAAAGAATTAGAGGCCAATTCAAGTTCTACTACTGACCTTGAGTGAATTAGGAGTTATTTGGACATCAGTTTGGTACAGTGGACTGGGATTTTTATACACATAAAATATGGATACACGGTTTACAGGGATAAAATCCTAGTCTGAATCACCTTATGAAATGCGGTTGAAGCTTGAGATGGAAAGCACTATGGAAAGTGTGAAAAGAAGAATGCTACTATCACCTGTGTTCTTGTCCATGGTTGCAGGATAGTTTTCTCAAAAAATTTTTACAGCGTTGGTCCCACTACATTCTCACATCATACCTCTGAACTAGGAAGGGTCATGGGTGCACCATTTCTCAGAAGTAGACAGTTGACGCCAGAGAAGTTACATCCGAATTCATTGATTGTCCAAGCAAGCCAAATGGCGTTCAGGGTTTAGAATACCTGTCTTTTACTGCAGAATTCTTTTGTGCTATCTGGACCAAAACCCCACTGGATTAAAAGTCAGGAAACCTGGGTTTGAGCCTCAGCTCCAATAATTAGAGTCACATGGCCTTGAGAAAAATCCCTTTACTGTGAGTCTCTGTTGGCTCAGACTCAGGCTAGATCCAGGGTTAAGGGTTGAGATATAGCAGTAGGCAAGAAAACTAGTCTCTCCTTTCTCTAGCCTATAGCCTCGAGGGAAAATAGGTATAGGGTAACTAATGAACACAGAGCAGAAGGACCCAATCTAGACAGGATTTCAGGAAAGGACTTCTGAAGATGTCATGTTTAAGCTGGGGCCTCAGTGATAAGTAGGAATAAACTGGGGAATGTATAAAGGAAGGAGGAGATGAGTGCTTCATTAGGAAGGAGGAACCTGCATCAAATGCTTGAAGCTGGAGAAAACATGGTGGGTTTAAGTATCATTTTCTCTACACTGTTTCCATTCATGTCAACCACACAGTCGATCAAAAGTGGCCAGTGTTTTAGTAGATCTACCCACTGTCTTATGGAATCTGAGTTCACTCTTCAAGCTTCCAGCCTAGAAACTGCTGAACTTGGACTAGATCCCCAGATTGTCCTGAGAAAAATCACTCTCATACTATCAGCCTATTCAGCTTGCCTGAGTTCCAGCCTTTGTTTTATGGTTTGTGCCTGAGTTCATCACGGGTCGATAATCCAGTTTTGTAAATCTACCCTTTACAACTGACAGCACCGTACACCAAGACTCCTGATATTTTCTTGTATTGTCTCAGATCCCCCAAATTCCAGGCAAATGGCTGAGGCCTGAAACCACTGCAGCTCCCAGACCTTGACATTTATTCTCAGTCCAGCCCTTTGGTTGAAGAAAGCTACATCTAACGCATTTCTGTTTGTAACATCCCTCGCACTTACCGTTCTGAATTTGGAAGGCTGCCCTCTTGAGTTTTCTCTGTGCTCTTTAGACGTGCTGATTAGCATACCTTCCCACTCCAGAGGTGTTATAGTAATAAGTTTTAGTTAGTATAAGATAGTATAATCAAATTTCATTTTTTTATTGGAGTGAATTTTAAACTTAGAAGAGGAACTTCATTTGTGTGTGTGTGTGTGTGTGTGTGTGTGAGACCCTGATAAGTAACTTGTAACGCCCTGCATGTTAACTCCTGACAAATAACTAGTAACTCCTGACAAATAACTCCCTGCATGTGCACTCCTGATAAGTACCCTGTAACCCCCTGCGTATGTATCCTGATAAGCCCAGAAGGCCCCCGGAGCACACTGATATGAGACACTGAAGAAGCCCACCCATGGGCTATAAAAGAAGGACTCTCAGAACAGCAGTCAGACGTCTGTCTGACCTCCAGACAAGCCGTTCTCCTCCCCCCTGGAAACTGCCAAACTGCCATCCCTGCTCTGCCCCTGAGCCCAGACAGTTAGAGGCCTCTCTTCGAGTCATGAGACCGAGCTCTTGCCGCAGCGTATTTGACGACCTCCATGTGTCTCTGTCAGCGAGTGTCTCTGGGTGGCCTGCCAAGGACTGAAACCCATCAGCTCTCTGGTAAATAAACCTGTGTGATTTCTTGCATTGTTTATCCCGTGTCTTCTCTCTTCTTAGTTTTTGGTTAAGCTCGGCCATATTAATTAATAGTAAGTACCCTTTGACATCTGTACTGGTATATCCAAATGAGGCGCTTTGGGTCATCTGTGCATACGTTCCCATAGATAATTGGAACAAGAGGGATTTTCCAGAATACACTGCAGTCAAGCTCTTGTATTACTTACAGCTGGAACAATTGTGGGGAAAAATTCCACCTAAAAAAAATCTTGGAATACATATCTTCAGTTTTGCAAAGCAAAATTACTATTCTGAACCTATGTAAACATACATGTGCACTTAAATTCACACATGTGGGTGCACATGCATTACCATGAAATCTCAATGGCATTTTCAAGGCCAATGGTGCAACTTCAGACAAGAATAACTTAGAGCAATTCCTGCTTGCTCTCCAAAATTAATTAGACCAATATTATGTGCAGTAAATATCTTTGTATAAAATGGCATTTAAACTCTGCATGAGGGTTCGAATAGGTAACCAATCACCTGCTGAAAATCCCATTAGCAGAAAGCAAATAAGATGTTCTAAAATTAATGAATCCATCAACTCAGTTGAAACCTTTCAAAAACCTATCGTGTCAATGAGCAATTAATTGGATCTTTTCAGAATTTAACTCAGTGCTGCTGAATGCCAGAAATAATGGAAGGAATTGGCAATTTAGACAATTGTCTAAATCAAAGAGAAGTTGGAGCTCATGGCATTTGCATGATTTATTATAGTTACGGGAACAATATCAGTGTTTGTCTGGAAACAGGGAATTGTTAGTATTGTACTTGTGTAAGTAAAGAGAATCTGTTAACTCTATTGAACACATTCTTTTTCTTAGTGTCCATTAGGTTAATGTAGCTTAGCAAATACCCACACACGGCCGTTGGTCACAGAATTTCCCTGGTGTTTTCAATCCTCTCCATGAACATATATCGGAAATCTGATTTTCTGGACTCAGGTCTTCTAAATGTCAGGTCCATCTCAATGGTAAATTAAATATCTTAGAAAAAACATTTTCTCTCACATAGTGCAGAAGTTAATGGTCTTGCAGCAAAGGCCAATACTCTATTTTTTTTTCCCTAGGAAAAAAACTGTTTTCTCCAGAAGTGAATAACATTGATTAAGACCATAGCTCTGGTGTTTGGATTTTAGTCCTCTTTCTAAAGAGGAATCACCACCAAGTTCAACCTCTCCAAAGCTTCATTTTCTTGTGTGAAAAACAAGGTAAGCATAGTTGTCTCATAATGATGATCTGGATATTAAATACAATAATTTATGTAGAGCGCTTGGCTCAGTGCTAGGCACAAAATTAGTGCTGAGTAAATGGCATCTATAATCAGGTGAGTTTCTGCACAAATTCATTTGGCAATTCCATGGTGACTGAATTTATGAGTAAAGTGCTTTCCTAAATTAGTAACATCTGAACACCCTTTAAAAATAAATACCATTTCATTGCACTTAATGCTGTATAGAAAAAACAAACAAAGCTGATGTCCTAAAGGGAACATTATTAAAAATCAGGTCAACTAATAGATGAGCTACACAAACAATTCAGAGGGTTCACTGCTCCATAACTTACATCTGCAGACCATATTTATGTATGTATGTTATTCCAGTGAAAACTATTATCTATTATGACGCTACCAGGCACTGCAGATAATGTTACTATTAGCTGTCATTTACCGTGCGATTATATTTATCCGGCATCATGCTTTAGGATATTCATTCATTGTTTTGTTTAATTGCCACCCCAACCTGCTGAGATGGGTCTGTCTGACTTGAGAGCCCAAACCTTAATGATTATACCTCACTGATTATCCTTTCCACTAACCCACTGTCTGGGCTGGCATGGCGGCAAATAAGCATGGGTATCTGGAGGCTCGGGGAACATCTTCAATAAACGAAAGTGAGCACCATAACTTTGAAGCATTCATACTCTCTCAGATAATTTCCAGCCTAAGAACCCTATTGGGAATCCCAAGCCCATGTTTCTTTACTCCACACACCCAGGCTCCCTAGTCTGGGTGAGTCATCTAATTCCAAGTACCTCTGAGGGCTGGAGCCAGCACTCTCCCCATTCCTGAGTGTAGGGTCCTCTTGAATTTGTGTTCAGTGTTCTGCTCCTTGACTCTCTTCAGTTGTCTTGGATCAATCTCAGCTCTGAGACACACCATTCCTTTTCCACCTGGAACCTAGTTTGGGGCATCCAGTTATTTTACCTTCCTTACCTACTATTCCCTTTCTAGCTAATACTCAGGCTAGTGTCTACATTTTGATTTGACCTAGCTCTTGGCCATCCTTTCAGGAAAAATAGAATCTTATTCATGTCTTCGTTCTTCTCTAAGCAACAAAGGTTGATCTATGAAGCATCAAGAGAAAAGGAATTATGAAAAAGGAAAGTTTTTGATGTTCTGCACTGTGCTTTGAGTAGTATTTTCTATAAAATTCCTTTCCTCTCTCTTCTTCCCACTCCAGACCATGAAATGCAAGGTTAAGGAGCACAACTTGCTTTCACTCTGAGTTCTGAACTCCAGTTAACCGACAAAATCAGATATTTGAAGAATTTCAGATTTCCTGATGTTTGCTTCCTGCACTTAATCCTTCTATTTTTTTTCCTATTCTTTTAGTAAACTTGTCTCTAAAAATTGACCTTCAGAACATTCTCTTTCATAAATCCTATTTCTGCATCAACCTGTGGGCCCTATTCTGTTCTTTGATTTAGCTCAAATTTCAGTGTATTAATGTATACAGTCAGTCTCCCTACTATATTCACATTAACCCATAGAACAAGGAGTACTTAGAAACAGCACATATCAAGCTTTACTGAGTTTCAAAAGATTTTCTGAAAAAATATGACCTTTTAGTAACTAAATTCTTTCATACATGTGCCAGTAGTCATATGAAGTACTTCAAGCAAGGTGCTCTTTCTTCTCAAGCACCATAGGGGCTGAGCTCTCAGAATGTTAACAAGTTATGACACTTCGAATAAAGATGTTGAATTGAAAATATGATGAACTGATTCTTTAAGTATAATGATTTATGCAAATATGCAAAGAGCTCCTCACTTATGTGTTTTCATTTTGAAAATCAGTTGTTCCTAACAGCCAAGTAGTAACCACCTACCTCAATAATAAAGTGAAAATTCTCTGCAATGGCTCCGTTTCCAGATAGGTTTCCTGGCAGTGTACTTTTCTCAACGCTTGCTCACATATCCCTCTGGAGCAAGAAGATAAAAAAGGTGCCCTTCCTAAAGATTATCTGAGATTTTAATATGGGCTCAGTAACTATTTTCCAGAGTGTCTCTTGACACACGTTCCTGATATTCCAGCATTCCAGCCAACAATAGTAGGATGATAGAATGTACGTACTCCTGAGACCTCCTTGAAAACCTGAGAAACACAGAGGCAAGGAGGCAAAGATAAAGTCACTTATTCAAAATGGCACATTAAATGGAAGAAATACAATTAAAATCCAAGTCTCCCAAACCTTTAAGGCAGTGGTTCTCAACCTTGGATGGACGTTAGATTCACCTGGGAATCTTTTTTAAATCCTGATTTCTGGGCCTCATCCCCTGGAAATTCTGTTTCTTTGTTACTAATGTTGTGGCCTCACCCCATAACAAAGAAACAGAATTCCTGGAGGATGAGCCCCAGAAATCAGGATTATGAAAAGATTCCCAGGTGCAGCCAAGGTTGAGAACCCCTGCTTTAAGGTGTTCTGCAATTAAAGGCAATTGCTGTGATTATCTAAATTATTGTGAATAAATAGATTAATTCATTATATAAACATGTGTGCTTCATGTTCTTCATGAATACAAACTCAGGCTTGACCAGTAGAGTATGATGGAAACAGCATTATGCCATTTCTCAACCTATTCTAAGAGGACTGGCAGCTTCTGCTTTGCCATCTGGGCACCCTGACCAACAATGAAAGAAGTCCTACTATCCTGACACCTCCGTGTGATAAGAAATCCAAGCTACATGTAAAAGTTCTGTGTTGACACTGTTTAAGAGTCCCAACTGAGCCCTCAGCCAATAGTTAGCTTCAACGGCCACTCATGTGTGTCATCATCTTTGAGGTCCAGTTCATTTGATCCCTCATGTGACTGAAGATCTGGCCACTATTTGCATAAGAAACCCCAAGGAAAATCCATATAAACCCAGTCAACTCACAGAACTATGTAAAATAATAATAAATTGTTATTTTAATCTCCTAACTTTGAGATAGCTCTTGTACTGAAGAGTCAGTAATGAAGGGACCACTGAAAGGTTTGAAACAGGAGAGTGAGAATAATTCAGTTCTTAACTGAACATTTTGAAGAGGGAGGCCCCTAGGAATCAGATTATTTAACAAGCAGGAGATAAACACTTTGACCCCTACTCCCACCAACATTCAAGTTTATTCCAAGTTTGAGAGCCACTGAATGGAACCCAGTGACGCTCCTCCTCCCACATACAAATGGTATGTTTCACATAGATTCAAAAGGTATGTTTCTAGGAGACAGAGGAAAGAAAATACCAAAATGCTTACACAGAACTTCTGAACCATGACTGATAAAGGTACCAGGTTCCAGCTCTGGTAGCAAGGTATGAAGATAGCACCAATGATTCCTGTTTCTCCGTATTCACACTCTTATACTGTGTCATTCCATGCTATTTCAGATAGGCTGATCCATATGATATGATACTGCAGAAATGGCCATGGGCATCCTGTGAGGCTAAGTTAAATGGCATTGCCAATTTTGCCTTGCTGTTTTGAGCCACTCATGCTGGTCAAATTTGCTATCCCCACATCTGTATTACTTTATAGCAAAAAGCCTTCTGTATTGTCAAAAAATTCTTAACCTCATTGTTTTTCTTCAGAAATTTGTTCACTATCTGTGGTCTTTTCTTGTTCTCTCTGAATGTTTAAATTAGTTATGAAATTAACAAGAACACCTTATGTATATTTTAATTGCACTTCCATATACAGAAACAATAAAACATATCTATACAAATGCTAAGAGGAGCGAGTTCTTGGCAGATGGCTAAAAAATACACTATTGACATTTTCCTTATCTACCCAATGACACATTTCTAAACCACGTAACCTCGGAATTTGTGTCAAGGGCTGCCTTCATTCCCAGAAGTTTTGCAGAACAACAAATTCGGGCATAGGATGATAAAATCCAAACTTCACCTGTTCCTAAGGAAAATGCTGGCCATTGCCAGGAAGGGGCTGTAACCCATGGCATAAATGTCCTTGAACCAAATGCCAAGCCCTTTCCCGCTATCCCTGTCCTGGATTCCAGTTATTCCTTTCAGGGCCCCACCCTCAGATCTGCTTATAAAAGCCTAGTCTTTCCTGGCTTGACCAACCATCACAGATACCTGCAAAACAGGTAAGTGGGAGCTGAGAGGTGAGAGCCATGGCAGGGGTTCACCTCACACATTTGGGGAAAGGCTATAGGAGGATTCTAGGCTTCAACAAACATTGATCTCAAGGGAAGTAGGGTGTACAGGTTCCCAAATTATTTCCAGAATCATATAGGGAATGATGTCTTCAAGTTCAATTTACTCATAGGGAACTAACCGAAAGAAAGACAAGATGGAGAACAGAGGGTCTCTGAATACCCTCTCTCTGATCATACCTCATTAATGATCTCTGATTGCTTCTTCAAGTTAGAGACACGATGCTGCCTCCCATGGCCCTGCCCAGAATGTCCTGGATGCTGCTCTCCTGCCTGATGCTCCTATCTCAGGTGCAAGGTGAGCTTTCTCTGCCTGTAGCACTGAGTTCCCTGGGAACGCGTAGGGCAAAGAAGATAAGGAATCCTCCTGTGTGACCCATGTGGCAATGGTGAGGTATAGCCTCACCAAGTGAAACTGTTTGCAATTCCTCCATCATCACTCCTTCCCTCAGGGCAATTCACGGTGGGAGGCACCACATGGTCCTTTAACAATGGAAGAAGATGGTTTTCATTTTGTGGGTGGACTTTAATTTATATTGACAGGTGAAGAGAGGAAGCATGAAGGGTCAGTGGTGAGATAAGCACAAGAATGACTGGAGGACCCAGTGTGAGAACAGTCAGCTCAGAGCAGGGGAAGTGTTGGACTTTCGAATAAAGGGGAAGAGTAGAACAGAAAGAGATGGTCCTTCATTTAGTGAGGCTGGTTCAAGATCAAGAAATCCACTGGTGAGGTAGTCAGGAGTTGGCGTCACTTCCCTGAGCACTTGCCTCACAGATACTCCCCAAGGTCAGTTCCCAACACCCATTACACTAACCTGGCCGGATGCAAATGTGAGTAGATGCATTAATAGTAAGAGGTGATAAGGGAAAGAACATTAGGGGGGCAGAGGTCTGCATTCTCCAGAGATTCTTGGGGGTGAGAGTGAGTACCCTCGTCTTTTGCACACACACACCTCTTCTCACCGACATTCACCCTGCACTCCCTCCCCTGACATCTCAAGCTCCTCCTCTGTGTCTTCCTTCCCCACGCAGTTGGCCTGCCAGAAGCGAAGTGATGGATCTCTTGCGTCTGTGCTCAGTGGAGCTGAGGCATCCTTCTTGGCCTCTCTGGTCAAGAACAATTTGAACAACTGCAATTACGTCTGGATTGGGCTCCATGATCCCACAGAGGTGCGATAACATCTCCTATCTGTTAGCTTTCTAGCTGCTATTGTTGCCCAGGCCTCCTCCCTGTCCCATGTGCCTCTGCGGGAATCTGAGCCCTGGAGCTCAGAGATTCTAGGGCTTATTTGGGGTAATGGTAGGGCATTGAGCTAAGGTTTGTGGAGGAACCTAATTTCCACTTGAAATTAATCTATCTCTTATGAAGCTTTTTACAACATTGACACATGAAGCCTTGTGATTCAGTTCTCTGAGTTTACTGAGTCTGCACATAGTGTCCCGATGGAATCCTAAATGAAAATAAGATGCACTTCCCCCTATAGAATAGACATTATGTTTGAGGTTCAAAGGGTGATCAGAAATGCACCAATTATTGTCCAGCTAAGAACGTGTTAATCTCAGTGGAACCTTTGGTGTTTGTGATTACTGGCTTTGAGATTTTCCAATAGAAGGGGGTTGTTAGGAGGAATTTCCCAGTGGAGAGAGCTCTGTACCAACACCTGGAATAACAGACCAAATGCCAGCCTGCTGAGGAAGGGATCAAACCTCCACCAGAGAGGGCTATGCAAAAATTCCAAAAGCCATTCAACCTTACCTGGCTCCATTCTCTACCCTCCAGGGCCTTGAGCCCAATGCAGATGGATGGGAGTGGAGTAATAAAGATGTGATGAATTACTTTGCCTGGGAGAAAGTCCCCGCCAGCATCCCAACCTCTGGCCATTGTGGGAGTCTGTCGCGAAACTCAGGTAAGAGACAGAGGAGCTCCCTTCTTGCCAACCTTTCTATCCCTTCAACTGTGTCTGAACTTCAGGGAATCCTCCTCAGCTAGGGAGGGCAATGTTGGTTTGTCTTTTCCCATCTCCTCTCATCTCTTCTTCCTTTGAGTCTCCTTCCCCTGGAGTGGGTCCCTGGCGATGTTGAGGGCAGAGATTTGAACCCTAGGCCAGAGTCTGGGATGCCTCTCCTTTGGGTCACAAGCTCCACCAGCCCCATTCACTTTATCTCTTCTCTCTCTCCAGGATATCTGTTTTGGAAAGATTATAACTGTAATGAGAAGTTACCTTATGTCTGTAAGTTCAAGGCTTAAGTCACGTGGGAGTCAGCAGCCTGCGTTGGGATGCAGCTATTCGTGGGATCAAGTGAAGACCCACCCCGGAAAGGAATATTTTCCCCACATCCTCAAACCTGACCTCTTCTTTGTTTACCTTCCCTCCTCCTCCCCTTAATTTCAAGCTTTTAATGCACAATAGCCTGAGGTCTCAGAGAGTAACAATAAATGTTTTACTTAATATTTGTGTGCTTTTGTGTTTCAATCTCATAGCAAGACTGGGGAATTATTGGGTGTGAGGAAAAATCTAGGTGTTGCCTTTCTTTCATTTCATTTGGGCCCTTGGGACAATGATTAATGTATATCCCCACAGTGTATTTGTGATGAGCATGGAGGCACTGCTCACACAGGATATATGTTGTGTGCAGACAAACCATTGGGGTCCACACACTCTGTTGCGCCTTCCTCCTGATGGTATCGTGATGCCAGCATCATCGGTGGGGTTACTGTTAGCCTCTGATGCTATTATATCAGCACTTCTGAAATTACTTGCTAGAGGGCTGTTTTGTTTGTTTTTTTCTTTAATTTGCAATCTACCTTGGACCATAACTTTTATAAAATACAGTAAAATATTAATCACTTCAACTCTGGTAACAGTGCTAAAATGTAGAGATCATTAAAAGTTGTTACTCTTTCTTAAAACAAGAAAAAGTCTGAACTATTTGAAAACCAACAACTTTTCCTCGGCTCATCACCCTGATGTCTGTAGAAGCTCCAGAGTGCAGGGCCCTTGTCATTTCTGCTGGGAGCAGGAGCTGCTGGAGCCTTGAGCTCCTAGGAACATTACATGGTAACTAGAGGCCAGATGCACAAAATTCATGCAAGAGTAGGCTTCCCCTGGCTGCTGGCACCAGCTTCCCTCTGGCACCCAGGACCCCGGCATCCCTCACAGCTCCGGCTTTGTCGGGAAGGTCGTCCAGTCTAATTAGCATATTACACATTTATTATTATAGATTGTGACACATTGTGGGATGCTGAGTGTGGACTGGGGTTTGAGAGTGAGAAACTTCAGGAGACTGCAGTCTTAGGGAGGTTGCCACTCTTCCATGGGTTTTACTTCTGGAACCCCACCAGGTTCTTGTGATGAAGAGAAAAGTAACCATTTTGAAATCTGCCCAGATAAAGATGCCCCAGGAAAAGAAAACTGCAGGTTAATGTCCCTAATAATTACAGTAGTAAGGATCCTCAACAAAATGTTTGCCAGCTGATTTCAACAGAATATTAAAAAGGGAGTACAGTATGAACTCATAAGATTAACTCTATCCTCAATGAACATGTTCATTTTCAAGAGAAAATCTGAGTATTCTAGCTAGAACTGGGTATTCACTCCAGTCCCATTCAATCAGCTGGGGTAAGGAGTATTAGGAGTCACACGGTTTTATTATGGGAGCTACACTAACCTCCTGAGTAGGACCTGAGGATGAGACCCAGTTCTTAGAGAGGGGGAAAGGAAGGCACCCTAACAGAATTTCAGTGCAGTAAACAAGACTTAACTGTCTCATTCGGACCCTGGCTTGTTTTCTGACCTAACATTCGGACCCTGGCTTGTTTTCTGACCTAGACGCACTTCCTCAGATACTGCTGTGTTGCCCAGGTACCATATGTGCTTCTCACCTTGCACTGTCCTGCAGACTTCCAGGAGCTGTCCAGCTGGCTATTGCACTCACCCCTTTCATAGCATGTGCACTCTTCAGCTGTTTTGAGAACTATATGTTTAGCCTGTTGTTATTCTGCCAGTCCCTGTAAGCTAATGCACTAGGCAAAAATGTTTCCTGAATTGGATCAGCACATCCCCACAAACTCCTGGCCCTCTGGTGTCATTGACTTTACCCTCCTTCTAGACTTTGGGGGACAGCCATTTAGCAATAGCAGTTGCAAAAAGCATCTGGGTAAGAGGTGAACAGAGGGACCCTATTTCTGAATGTCCTGCCTGTCACTTGGTGATTCACCCCTTTTAGCTTGAACAGAGTTCTTCTGTCTTGACCTCCAAATTTCCTACCAAGAAAACAAGTTTTGTCCATTCATCCTCCAAGGTTTTTAAAGTGCACCTCCGGGGGTCACTGCACACCAGCCACTCAGATCTCTGCTGAAACTTATTGTGCATTTGGCACTTGGATTTATTTGTGGATTTCTTCCTCCATTTAAAGCAGAATTACCCAAAATTTCATTCCTTGGAATACTCATTTCATGAGCTACTCATAGCCTGTTTAATTTTGTTGCTTATGTATACTTTGGGAATACTCATTCAATAGTTAAATTAAGAAAACACTAAGTTATGCAAAGTGAAGCAGGTTTCCTTACTGCAGGGATTTTCCAAGTCTTTGTAAGCAAATGTATGAAAATAAAAGAAAGGAATAGGGTGGGCAGCTTATCAGGCATTTGGTTACAGGTGTGTGCGTGTGTGTGTGTGTGTGTGTGTGTGTTTGCGTGTGTGTGTGTCTATTTGGGAGAAATACCTATCAATAGATTGCAAGATAAATTCAATTTTAATAAGAGTCTAATGTGTTGCAAATTACTGGTGTTTGAAATTATTAAATCCACTTAGTGGTTAAACTAATATAAATGAAAAGAGACCAGAATAGAAAAGTCCACAGCATATTTCACAGACAGAAAATACTGTTTTTTGAAACTTTTATTTTAGTTATATATGTGTATGTGAACAGAGTTGAAATTTAAAATATAGTTTTTATTATAAATAGCAGTCCAAGTTTTGAATGACACTAGTCTAAAGCAGTGATTTTCAACCTGTGTGCCATAGCACATTGGTGTGCTGCAAGAATTTTTAAAACATATAAAACCTGACTATTTAGTCAGGGGCACTGACCTCTTTTCCCTTAGAATAGCAAATAAGAAAATGACAACAGCCAACACAATGATAGCTGTCCAGTGTGAATGAATCAAAATGGGATAGGTGTCCAGTGTGAATGAATCAAAATTATATCTATTTTTGTTAGATCAACAGAAAATATCATATATTTTTGGTGTACCGCAGAATTTTAGGAATGAGTATCTGTGTGTCATGAGATGAAAAAGGTTGATAATCCCTGGCCTTTAGCTTTTAGGTAACTGTGGGAAGATTAAACAAGTGGCCACTAGAGGGAGAGTTGGCCCATCCTAGAGTGTAGCACTAGGGACAATTAGAAGCATGAGCTGGCTGTTTCTAAAAACAGAAATGGTTGGGAAAAGTTTAACTATTCCTACATCCTCTAAGATTAAATATCTGCTATAGTAGCACATACCAGAAAATAGAGGAGCAAATTATGGGAGTGAAAATACACAGTATGGAACAGAGAGGTCACCATTGGGTCATTCATCTATGTCCTTAACTAACTGGAGAGCCAGGAGTCTGTGGTGCAGGAGGGCCTGCCCAGGGATATGCCAGAGAGACCTAGAATCCCAGGGCTCCTTATTGAAAGGGCAAGGACTACGCCCTCCATCTTACCCTGTGTCCTCCATTTTTATGCAGAGCCATGTGCTCGGCAAGGCTTCTTCCCAGAAGCCCAAGCCTCTGCTAGCCACACCCAGAATTTCTCTAAACTAACCAATGACAATCAAGGAAAGTGCACCCCATCAATATGACCACATCCTGTGTAACGAGACACTGACTTGTGCCTGGCCAATCGGCAGGGCCCACAGACCCCTCTCCTCCCCTTACTCCACCCCCCTATAAAACTCCTCTTCACACCTGGCTAGGTCTCTCTCTGCCACCTGCTGCTGTGTCAGTAAGGAGGGTAGGGGAGCCAGACCCGGGTTTGAATAAAAGACTCTTTGTTTTCGCATCGGACACGGCTGGCTCCCTGGTGGTCTTTTGGGGATCCTGAAATCTGGGCATAACACTTATGTCTCCAGAAATCATGTCCTGTGAGAGTCATTTGTCTTTTTTCCCCTCTTGGCTACAAAGAATGAGAATGCTTCCTATGTGATGAGGGACACCATTCCTGATGATGAAGCAGGAAATTTAGGGGATATAGGCAGGCTTAGGGATTTTTTAGAATTTGGGTCCATGGAAAAGCAAGGGACTGCAGATTGGGAGAAGGTTCATTTCCATAAGACAAGGAAGCAGGAACAGGTATATTTTCATAAGACAAGGGAACTTGAAGTAGCCAAAAAAGGTCTCTATTTACAAAATAAAGAGAAGGAAGCCCTTCATTCTGAAGAAGAAGAAAGCCCAAAGGGAATAGGAAAACAACAGGGAAGGAGGGGGAGAGAACCTCACATATCTCATGTGAGGTTCAACCTTTGAGCCCAGGGGTTGCTATAGTAACCAAATCAAAGAGGATATCAAGGAACCAGGATCTGCAGCCTTTATAAGCCATAGGGAAAAAGAATTCAGTGGGACCCGCTGCTATCCCAAGGTTTGCAAACAAGGTTTGGGAGACACTTGGTGGGAGGTGAGTGAGTGGTTCCCTCTCCCCATGTGGGAGTCTGTACTTGTTCTTCAATAAATTTCCATCTTTGCTATACCACCTTCTGTCTGTGGATTCATTCTTCGATTCAGGGGGACAACAAATCTGGCTTCCAATCCAAAAATTTCATATCAGTGAGAATCAGGGTCACAGCTCCCACTACATAACAAAGGTGTCAGATACTCTCCACCTCCCAGTGTGCTGGTGTTATAATGTACCCTGCAAATCACACAAGGACGCCTCAAGTAGTTGAATTAAGGAGTCACATTTATTTCAAAGCCGGGACTACAAGGGGGCATTTTTCTCTCCAAATCTAGTGGTTTAGGAGCGGCCACACCAGGTTTATATAGGCAAAAATCACAAAGGTATTGATTACATCTTGGGGTTTGGAATGAGGAACCTGGTTTTCAAAAAAGCAGTTTGTTACAGAAGCTAGATTGAGCCAATTAGTTATCTGCAAAGATTAATTATAGTTTCGGGTCTTGGGACCACTGAATCAATGGAACGCATTATCTGGAGCCACTGAGGCAATTTAGAGTAGTTTGCAGTCTTGGCCTCCAGGTACAGAGGAATGTGGTTTCTAAAACTAGTATGACCACAACCAATGGGGTATTCACATTACAATCAATAGGATATTCAACCGAATGGGATGATTTATATAACTCAGAAAATCAAAATAACTTTTCTATTATTTTAGCAAGCAAATAATGACAGAAGCCAAGTCAGCAGGGTTAAAATATTAAACAGCAATTCCCACCAGGCAGGCTGCCACCGTGCGTCACTGGAGATTAGGGCCCTGAGATGTGGTCTAGGCATGATGATGGGAGCCACAGCCAAGTATTGATACAAAAAGAAAGAAGCAGAGATCATCCACAATGGCTATGGAGATGGAGATCCTGCTGGGGTGGCAGTGAGGGTTCATGATTGTGGAGTTTCATCAAAGTGTTCTTACTTACTACATGGTCCTGCCTGTACTTTTATCTGCCAGACTTTCCTGGTTCCTTCCTGCTGCCCAGAGCTGCCGCCCCAGCCCCCTAATAAATTTTTGATTTAATGAAAAGCTGTATATGTTTGTTTAGATTCTACAGCTGTATCAAGGCATACATGAGATGTAATAAATTGTTCATATTTAAAGCATACAAATCTTAACATACATATACAGCCATGAAGTCATCAAAATAGACAGAGTAAACATATCCATCTCCACTAAGGCTTTCTTCCCCCATCCCCACCTCTCACGCTCACCTTCTCCAATCTCCCCTACACAGGGCAACTACTGATGTGTTTTCTGACATTATAAATAAGTTTAATTTGTATTTTCTAGGATTTTATATAGATGGAATAATACATTTTACACTTTACTGTTTCTCTCTGGTTTCTTATACTCAGCATAATTATTTTGAGATTCATTTATATTATTGCATGTATCAATATTTCATTTATTTTCATTGTTGTGTAATGCTATTGTGTCAATATAACACAATGTGTCTGTTCTCCTGTCAATGAACATTGGAACAGTTTTTCATTTTCATCTATTGTAAACTGCTGTGAACATTAGTGTTCAAGTTTAAGTAGATATAAATGCTTTCATTTATCTTGAGTAAATGCCTCGGAGTGGAATACCTATGTTGCATACTAGGTAATATTCAACATTTTAAAAACTGTCACAAGTTTTCCAGTTATTATATCATTTACCTCAATACTTGCAGTGTCTGAGTTCCTGTTATTTTCCATGCTCAGTATTGAAACAGGAATTTTAGGGGTAACATAGGACAGTTTTTTAGGAAATTTTGGAAATTAAGGGGACCATGGAGGAAAGCACAGGGCTGCAGAGCAACAGAAGGTATATTTCCATAGAATGAGGGAGCTGGGAACAGCAAAAGGTCTATATTTACAAAATAAAGAGAAAGAAGCCCTTCATTCAGAAGGAGAAGAAAAAAGCCCAAAGGGAATAGGAAAACAATAAGGAAGGAGGGGAAGACTTCATATGTCGGTGCCCCAACCCCCCAATCGGCCCTACC
>NW_006282397.1:0-299 GCF_000327345.1 Myotis davidii
CAGCCTGAAAACATCCCTCAGCCCGTCACCCAGGCTCACGACACCCCCATGGGTTGAGGATCCTCACTGGGGGGCTTGGCCAGCTTTTCAAACAGCCATCAGGCTCTCACCCAGGCTGGCCAGGCACCCCAGCGGGACCCTCACCCTGACCCGGGACACCCTTAAGGGCAAACTAGCCAGCCCCCACCCCTTGCACCAGGCCTCTATCTTATATAATAAAAGGGTAATATGCAAGTTGACCCTAATAGCAGAACAACTGGCAATGACTGGTCACTATGACACACACTGACCACCAGCGG
>NW_006282397.1:4808-6104 GCF_000327345.1 Myotis davidii
TCCTATTTTGTTTCCTTCTCATGTCACAGTTTACCTCAGGGAACCTCTGGATCCTGATTCTGCCCTTGCCTCTTATGTCTCTGAGTTAGAAAGTCCATTGTAAACAGAAACAACTTCCTCACTTTCAAAAACAGCAGAATCTTTTCAGACACTCTTGTGTCAAGTGCCAATTAATGAGCAAATCTTCTGTCCCAGATCACCTAGATCCAACTAGAGCAGTGGTTCTCAACCTTCCTAATGCCGTGACCCTTTCATACAGTTCCTCATGTTGTGTGACCCCCAACCATAAAATTATTTTTGTTGCTACTTCATAACTGTAATTTTGTTAGTATGTAAATATCTGATAAGCAGGATGTATTTTCAGGGGTCGCGACCCACAGGTTGAGAACCACTCAACGAGAGGCCTTTCTGATTTAACAGTGCAGCTCAGCCCCGCACAGCTCAGGGACAAGCCAGCCAGCAGCAGGACTGGAGCATGCTGGACAGCGGGCAATGTGAACACCACATCCCTTTGCATCTGGGGTTCCATGTCTGGAGAAGGGGCTGACGCACAAATGACAAGAAATATAAATGTAGAAGGCATGGGGGAGCCAGACGGAGACCTTACTATCTAGCTGAGAGGTTTTCTGAAACCCCGGACACATCATCTTTTATTTACTTGAATATACATTTGCCCTTTAGCAATGCATACAGGCATATCAAAGGTAAAGTTTGGTAAACAGTAAAAGGATTATCAGGTTAGGGAATTGCCTTGAGCTACCAACTCTCAATAAATTCAATAAGATTTAAATCATAGCAAGCATCTTCTCTAAACACAATGATATGAAACTCAACACTTAGTGCTTAGCATCAGCCCTGCTAATGCCCAAGGTCCATTGGTCTTCTGCATTCCTTGGTGCACTGACAGTGTGGCTTCCTGCATTTAAGAAGAAGAAAAAAGATAAAATATATGAATAATAAAATGGCAATAACTATATACCTATCAATAATCACTTTAAATGTAATTGATTAAATGATCCAATCAAAAGGGTGGCTGAATAGATAAGAAAACAAGACCCATGCATATGCTGCCTACAAGAGACCCACTTCAGATACAAAGACACACACACAGACTGAAAGGGATGAAAAAAGATATTTCATACCAAAGAAACAACAACAAAAAGCTGGGATTGATATATTAGAGATATATAGACTAGATAGACTTTAAAACAACAAAGACAAAAAGAGACATTTCATAATGATAAAAGGGTCAATCCAATAAAAAGATATAACCCTTGCAAACATTTACACACCCAC
>NW_006282397.1:9620-10599 GCF_000327345.1 Myotis davidii
GAGCCAGACGGAGACCTGACTACCTAGCTGAGAGGCTCTCTGAAACCATGGACCCATCATCTTTTATTTACTTGAATACACATTTGCCCCTTAGGAATGCAAACAGGCATACCAATGGTAAAGTGTGGTAAACAGTAAAAGGATTATCAGTTTAGGGGATTGCCTTCAGCCATTCTGCCTAAAGCAGGGCAATATTATGCTGATTTTCAACCTTTGCTGGATATCAAAGTCCATTAGCCTTCCAGTGGACTTCTTGCATAATTATGCTAACTACTTGTTGGTCTTAGCCTCTGGAGGGGCATCAGTCATGTGAAACCAAAGCTATAGAAGAAGGATCCCAGGTGTTCAAGGTCATTGAGTTGTCATCATACTCACAGCACTGAGAGTAGCTGACACCAGACAGAGGCAGCTGGACCCCCAGAAGCTTGGTCCAGATGTCCAGGATGACCACAAATACCCACACCAAAGGACATGAGATGTTTATTATGCACGTAGTTGAAATCTCTGGGAAGCACAGGAAAGGCCCTACAGGATGACAGAGCTGCTTTGATGGAGCCAGAAAAGTGGACTCACTCAGGCATTTTATTTGTCGAGGTGATGGGAGAGGGGAGCAGGCCTAAGCCATCACAAGGAAACCCCCTGAGTGCTCCCAGACTGTGTGAGAGACCTTCCCCTCCACTGCCAGTGCATGAATTTTCCTGCACCAGGCCTCCAGTTTAAAATATAAGTGATTCTAAATGGTGCACAGGCATAATCACTGCTTTCATTTCTTTTCTCCAAGTTAAAACATGATTATCTCTAAAGTGATTAGCTCCGGTTCTGTGCAATATGCAATGGGCTGGCATAAGGGAAGAGTTTTCACAGTGTATTATCCTATATAATAAAAGCTTAATATGCTAAGTGTCCGGTCAACTGGTCAGCTGTTCAGTCAATAAATCAAAGCATCATATGCTAATGATATGCTAGGGCTGCTCAACTG
>NW_006282398.1:0-275 GCF_000327345.1 Myotis davidii
CTTATAGAATGGCTTTCTAACACTATCAAAATGTTTTTAACTTCAACACATATGTAAAACTTACCCATTGTGGTCCTTTTTAGTTCATTTTATTTGTTTAGTTTTGTTGTTGTTGTTTCATATTAAAGTAGGGCTCCACTATTTTCACTTAGCCTCATGGATATATGGGTAGTTTTATGAGCACATTAAATATCAAGACATGCAAAAACTACTCAGTCTATCAGTCATTTTTAGTCCTTTTTGAAATACAAATTTGTTTATGAAAATAAGAGTTT
>NW_006282399.1:0-1146 GCF_000327345.1 Myotis davidii
TAACCCCATTTTATTATATAGAATTCCTAAAGTACATTGTGTAATGACATGAATGGTTTTGTATCACTGCTCATGTGTGAATGCATGTCTTTTCCAGAAAGGAGTGTGAGACTGTGTGTGTGTGTGTGTGTGTGTGTGTGACTCTGAGTGTGTGTGACTCTGCGTGTGAGTGTGTGTGACTATGTATCTGTGTGACTGTGTTTCCTGGGCAAGTAGTAAGAGGACGTATGGACGTAGGGGGTCCCTTGGATGCTCCTCGGCTTCCAACAAGTTCCCAATGCACATCTCACCCAGAGTGAAGCTAGAAAAGCTTGAATCCAGGAGGAAAGGTGGAGGAGGAGTTCGATGATGCACATCCCAGCCTCAGGGTCACCTGTCCCCGCTGTGGGGTTAGCACTGCTTCTTGATGGACAGCAGGGCCTCTCCTGTGGATGGATGAGGGACTCCCTGTGTTTGGTGCACTGAGCTGACAGCTCTTCTGGGGATCAATGTGGACCCAGAGAGGCTGGGTGAGGTCCACCAACCGTGAGTGAGCGCAGGCCTTTCAGCAGAGGGAGGGCCCTGTGATCTCCCTGGACCAGAAGGGCGAGGGTCAGGCACTGAGAGTCAGACACTGAGGGAGCTGTGACCCCCAGGGAGGGAGACAGAGCTGTTCACACAGCCCAATCCCAGCAACCAACCCGTGGAATTCACACTCATCAATGAAACGTTGAGAAGAGAATAAAAATAAAAGCCACTTTTAGAATTTGTGGAGGCTTCATGTCACCTGCAAACACAATGTCCCTTCTTCACTGTTGTCTGCAGTGAGAACATGAGAAG
Source organism: Myotis davidii (assembly GCF_000327345.1). NCBI lineage: Eukaryota > Metazoa > Chordata > Mammalia > Chiroptera > Vespertilionidae > Myotis > Myotis davidii. Next base: position 820 of record NW_006282399.1, read on the forward strand.
GGAGAGCTGTCTCTGGAGGCAGCTGAGAGCTTGAGAGGAAATCCCTGTGCCTAATAGGAAGGCCCTGCCCTCCCCACCTCCCTCTGCCCTCTTCTCCTGGGGCTGCTCTCTGTGCTGTGGGTCCTGGGCGCCCCCTGGTGTCCTGAGAGTCCCCTGCAGCCCAGCCTTGCTGTCTCCCTCAGGGAGGTTTGTGTCTGGGCCAGCCTTGGGCAAACTCCAGCCCACAGGCCGGATCCGGCCCGTTTGAAATGAATAAAACTATTGAAAAAAAAGACCGTACCCTTTTATGTAATGATGTTTACTTTGAATTTATATTAGTTCACACAA
>NW_006282399.1:1973-3303 GCF_000327345.1 Myotis davidii
AAAAGCCTCGGTGGCTCTTGTACCTTCATGTGATGCCCTCACATCATCACAATATGACCACCCCCATGTCGTCACAAGATGGCTGCCCCATTTAGTCACAAAGAGACCACCACAAGAAGGCTGCCACAACATGGTTGCCCCCATATCGTCACATGATGGCTGCCACAAGAAGGCCACCACAAGATGGCTGTCACATGATGGCTGGCAGGGGAGGGTAGTTGGGAGTGAACAGGCCAGCAGGGGACTGCAGTTGGGGCTGATCAGGCTGGCAGGGGAGGAGTTAGGCATCAATCAAGTTGGCAGGGGAGCAGTTAGGGGGTAATCAGGCAGGCAGGCAGGGAGGTGGTTAGGAGCCAGCAGTCCCGGATTGTGAGAGGGATGTCTGACTGCCAGTACCTGTAAACTGGCAGTCGGACATCCCTCGTGGGTTTTTCAGATTGGAGAGGGTGCAGGCTGGGCTGAGGGACACCACATCTAGTGCCCAAATTTCATGACCGGGCCTCTAGTAGATATAGATATAGTTAGATATAGGTATAGATAATACAGATAGATACAGATATAGATGTATATATAAATATAAATACATATGTAGATATAGATACAGATACATATGTAGATATAGCTCTTCCTTTTTTAATCATCAATTGAGGATGTTTTCATATATTATTAGAGGGAAAGGAAAGAATAGAGAGAGAAACATCAATGATGAGAGACATTGTTTGAATGCATCCTGCATGCCACATACAGGAGATGTTGTCGTCAACCTGAACATGTGCCCTGTCCAGGAATTGAACAGTGACCTCTTGGTTCATAGGTTGATGCTCAACCACTGAGCCATGCTGTCTGGGCTGTTCCTGCACAACAGTTAGGATTCACAGAGCTCCCTGTGTACATGGGCTCTGGTAAGTGGGACTTTGGCAACATTATAAATGACCGGGCCCCAGCCCTTCCCTCACTTCCCTCTTGAGGATGTTCATATATTATTAGAGGGAAAGGAAAGAATAGAGAGAGAAACATCAATGATGAGAGACATTGTTTGAATGCATCCTGCATGCCACATACAGGAGATGTTGTCGTCAACCTGAACATGTGCGCTGTCCAGGAATTGAACAGTGACCTCTTGGTTCATAGGTTGATGCTCAACCACTGAGCCATGCTGTCTGACCATGGCCCGTGTCTCATGGAGGGCCTGGCACAGGAGATGGGTATGAAAGGATGATGTAAGAGGCTGGCAGGCAGAGGCAGTTAAGGGCAATCAGGCAGGCAGGCAGGCAAGTAGTTAGGAGGCAGCAGAGCTGGATTGTGAGGAGGTCCATTTAAGGTAAAACAT
>NW_006282399.1:4186-4962 GCF_000327345.1 Myotis davidii
CGCTGGTCATGGAGACTCTGCCTTGGAACTTCTGTGCGTAGTTTGTGTTTCCATTGTTAGGGTAAACCCTCCCCACCCACTGGAGCCCCTGTCCTGGGGCCTGTTGCACCCAGTGAATGTAGTAGCTGGTGAAGGTGTATCCAGAAGCCTTGCAGGAGACCTTCACGGAGGCCCCAGGCTTCCTCACCTCAGCCCCAGACTGCACCAGCTGCACCTGGGAGTGGACACCTGTGCGGAGGAGAAAGGAGTGAGTGGAATTCCCCTTGACACTCCCTGGACTCTCCTTAACCCAGGACAGGAGCCCCTTACCTGTCGCCATGGCCACCAGGAGGAGGGTTCTCCAGCTCCAGTCCATGCTGAAGGCTGTGTTGTGAGCACTTCAGTAGGGGAGGGTGTGTCTGTGGGTGATGCCCTCAGGGCACAGACTTACCCATATTTAACCTGGTCTGCCTCCTCTCTTTTGCATATTCATGAGGCAGAGTATTTCATAGCTGAGGTCTTGACCCTACCTGAGAGAAGATGGGTGACACAGGGACCATGTTCAGGGGAGTCTGAGGGTCCAAGTCCTAATTCTTTTTTCATTAAACTAAACCTTTATTGTTGAAGGTATTACACATGTTCCTCTTCATCCCCCATTGACACCATCTAGCCCGGCCCCAGGTGCCCAGATCTTCACCATCTTATTGTCTGTGTCCCTGGATGATGCACATATGCATATGAGTGTGTTGGTTGACCTCTTCCCACCACCCACCCGACCACGACTCCCTCTGAGATTC
>NW_006282400.1:0-418 GCF_000327345.1 Myotis davidii
TTGGCCCGTGTTAGCCTTTCAGTTTGACATGCTCGCTGTAAGCGCTCCGCCACAATGACTTCCCTTCAGTTCCCACACTCACTAAGTTGGTTCACCCCTCTGGGCCTTTGCATGCGCTATTCTAGCTCCCTGGAATATCTTCTGTACCCCACTCACCCCCATCAAGTGATTGATGTAAATAGGTAGACCTTACTTGCTCTAAAAAGCCTTCCCTTCTAAAATGACTGACCTTGGCCCAAACCAATATGCTCAATTAATATTTGACAAAGGAGGCAAGAACATACAATGGAGCCAAGATAGTCTCTTCAATAAATGGTGTTGGGAAAATTGGACAGATATATGCAAGAAAATGAAACTAGACCACCAACTTACACCATATACAAAAATAAACTCAAAATGGATAAAGGACTTAAATGTA
>NW_006282400.1:1201-2071 GCF_000327345.1 Myotis davidii
AAATTTAAAAAAATAAAAAAAAAATAAAAAAAAAATAAAATGACTGACCTATTAAGGTTCAATTAGGTGCATCCATGGCTCACTTTAACTCCTCCATCCAAGCACTAATCACACGCCACTGTAACTGCGTATTTGTCTGTTTTCTCCGTCTAACTGTAAACTCGGTGAAAATAAATCTTACTCTGCTCACCTTTATATCCCCAATGCCTAGCACAGAGTAGGCTCTTAGAGAGTATTTGCTGAACAAATTAAGATTTGATGACTACGCTAACATAAAGTATTAACCTGTTTGTTTCCTGTTTTCATCATCAAAGTGGCTCACTGCCATTCTGGCCCCAAAGTTCAGGGTCCAGCAGAGGAGGGGAGAGGCACATGTCAACAACTGCTTACAGGACAAGAGTCTCTCCCCTTCCTAAAAGCAACTTTGAGGCTGGGCGACGCTCTAATTTCCCCGTCCTACAATTCCCCAGCTTCATTTAACTTAACTCTTTCCTCTTTTATGCTGAGGAAAATTGAGCCAAAGATAGCATCTTTGGCCCCTCTTTTTTAAGAAATTACTTGGTAGTCTTTTTGCTTCACCAAAGTCTGGCAAACTCCTACCCAACCTTTGAAACACACCTCAAATATTGCTTCCTTAATAAAGTCCCTCCAGAACACCCAAGGGTTTACTTCAGATTCTGTACTCTCTATAGCAGTCTAGATATACATTATCTCTCATTGCTTTTCATCTTATTATATGTTTATAATAACCTACCTACTAAAATGGACTATAAGCTCCTCTAGGGAAGCAACCATATTCATTCAAGTGTTTTTATGATACCTACTAGGTACCCGACATAGTAGGTCTTGGAAGGGTAAGAGCAGGTTGTG
>NW_006282400.1:2148-8503 GCF_000327345.1 Myotis davidii
GCAGAGGCTCAGTAGACTGCCTGAGTATGAATTCAGACCCCAACATTTACCAGTTGTGTTAACCTATTTAACCCATCTATGCCTCAGTTTCCTCGTCTGTAAAACAGAGACAATAGCAGCACTGTGTGGAGATTAAATGGCTCATCACCATCGAAGGCTAACAACTGTGCCTGGAATGTGTTTGACCTCCTACTAAATAGCGCTGCTTCTCCACAGGCCTGACAAACAGTAAGGGGACTATGGTGCCCGCCATAACCACAGACCAGAACTCAGTCTACAGGAAGAGAGCAGAGGCATAAACACATACACACAAGCTTCTGACTATCCGAACAGTCTTTCCAACTCTAAAGTGGCACTGATCTCCACGGCTGGAGTGAAAGGAAACAGTCCCTCGTTTCCCTTTTCTGTGGTCTCCGCACATCTTAGGCTGTCAACGCACAGGCAGCTGCAGTCGGTCTCGCCCTCGGCCTGCCCTCCTCTCTCTCTCAGGGATCTTCCCCCCCTCCCCCGCGCACCCAAACAACTCGTCATACGGGCATCCAGCTCCCTTGTTTCTGTCCTCACGGTTGGGGTGTTTGCCACTTCTCGCTCGCTTACTCAGGTAATCTCCTGAGATGGGGTCATCGTCTTCATTTGACAAAGAAAGTGAAGCTCACAGAGGAAAAGTGCACTGGGCTCAAAAGAGGCTGTAAGTGCCCAAGTCAGGTCTCAACCCGAGTGTACTGACCCGTGAGAAGAGCGAGGTGGGCTGACCCGCCCGCGACTCCCACCTCTCGCCGTGTCCCCGGGCCCCCCCGGGACAATCCCCGGAACCCGGATCAGATACTGACACGTTGCCCCGCCAGGCGCCAGGCCTCGGCGCCCTGCCCAGGCCGGGCTCACGTACCTACGGTCGCCGCCGCCATCTCGCATCCCCTCAGCGGCCTCCTTAGACCCGCCTCTTCTATTCGAATTTCCCGGTGCCCCACCCTCTCTTGGCTCCACCAATCATGGCCATCGCTGCCGGAAGCCGTGTAACTATCCCGCCCTATAGGGCTCGACCGGAAGTCCAGCACGAAAAAGGTTCCCCTGCTGGAGAACGCATGCGCGCACGTTAGCCTCCCAGCCGTTGACGTTCCGGCCCGCGCTCCTCGGCAACCTCGGGCGCCCGAGGCGGTGGCAACTGCGGCCTTTGGGGCAGCTGCTGAGTGCCGCCCAGTTTCGAGGCGGAGACTTGCGTAAGTGCAGACATTTCGCCTCATTTCCCCCCTCAAATAACTACGAATTTTAATACGAATCAAGCAGACAGTGATTGAAGGCACTTAATCAATTTATCCAAACATTTCCCTACGCCGAATACTATTTTCGTGGTAGAAGAGATTATATAAATAAGGAAAATGTTGCGTAGAAACGGGATTATCCTAAACGACTGGTAACGGTCTTCACTTTCGAGAGTTTCTTTTGCCTCAGAAGTTGTTTCGCGCGCTGAGACGGCCGTTTTGCGGCCGCGGGACCCCCTGCCCACCACAGCCTTGCGGCCCACAGTTCATTGCAAGGTGCACGAATTTGTGCACTAGGTCCCTAGTCCTCGGGCGCCGTGCACTCACCTCCCGCTGAGCCAGAGCCACTAAGTGCGGGGCCGCAGCTAGATGCGCCCCCTCCTGTCGCATGTCTGAGCGAAGGAGACCGGCTCGGACGTTGCCTTCTTTGTAACTCAACATGCAGCGCAGCGAGCCCAAAGGCAGGCTTGGTCTCCTAGTCGACTTCAGCCGAGGTCCCACATCCTATGGGTTCAACGTCTGTGAGGTAGTTCCCTTTCCTTTCTGGAAGCTTACTCGGGGAAGATCAGGGCATCTTTGAGCTCCTGGTAGGGCCCTTGTTTGTTTGTTTATTTATTTATTTATTTTCGAAAGCAACTATTAGACCATTGGTTCTCAAATTTTGGGGGCTTTGGAATCCCTTTACATTCTTAAAAATTGAAGCCCCAATGATCATTTGTTTATGTGGGTTTTATCTATCCATATTTACTGTATTAGAAATTAAAACAAATTTAAACTTTATTAATGCACTTAAAAATTATAGTAACAGCCCTGGCCAGGTGGCTTAATCGGTTGGAGCGTCCTTGCGCACCTCCAAAGGTTTCCGATTCGATTCCTAGTCAGGGCACATACCTGGGTTGTGGGTTCAATTCCTGGTCTGGGTGCATTCGGAAGGCACGTGATTGATGTCCCTCCCCCCCTCCCCCCTTTCCCTTCTCTCTCTCTCAAATCCTCTGGTGAGGATTAAAAAAAATTACAGTAACAAATCCATAGAGACAAAGTAGATTAGTAGTTGCCAGAGGATGGTGAGGGGTTGGTATATTGGGACTATTGTTAATGAGACAAGCTAGTAGCCAGAACAAATGGAATAGGGAAACTGAGACAGAAAGCTAAATGGCCAAGCCGTTTACAACCATCTAGTAAATTGAAAAATCCTATCTTCCCTTAAACCTACCAGAGGGTAAATAGCTTAAATCACTTTACTCAAGGAAATAGGTAGCAGAAATCCAATTAGTGCCATTTGCCACCACACCCAAGTACAGATAAAGTTAGGGGAATAAGTCTTTTTGGCACAACAGCATAAAACATGAATATTCTTTGAGATCCTCCCCTAAACTCCCAGCCTTTAAAACCCCTCAAACTCAAGGTCCCAGCTTGGGGCTCTCCCTCTTAGGAGCATGCCCCTGCCTTTCCCTCCCCCCACACCCCAACCCTTACCACTCCTTCCCTCACAGGCATGCATCCCCTAAATGCTAAGGGAACCCACAAGATTTGGTGGGCAGCAGCAGCTAATCCTGGGCTAACCCCCTGAACCTATCTCCAGGGCTCCCTGTTCTCTGACTTAGTGAGCCCAAGCAGCCCAGGGTAGGCTCATTGCCCCACCTAGTCCCTTTCCTGTTGCTTCCTCTATCCTAGACCCTTCCTTGTTTCACTGTCCCCAGATTTAATAAACATCCTCTAAAAAATCAGCTGGACTCATATTGTGAACTCTTTCCTGCACGAAATCGAGAACCCACACACTACTGGCAGGTCCCCTTTCCAGTAACACTAATAGGTATGAACTTTCTTTTTGGGTTGTAGAAATGTTTTGTAATGAGATAGTGGTGATAGTTGCACAACATAATGAATATAATAAAAACCACTGAAGTGTACACTTAAAATGGTAAATTTTATGCTATGTGAATGATATCTTCATTTTAAAATCTGCCCCGAAATTACAATAACAAATGCATTACATAAAACATTTTAATTTAAAAAATAATATTTCCAAAGCAAAAAAAAAATAAAATGTGAGAAGAGAGATATTGTTTTACATTTTTACAAATGTAATGTCTGGCTGAAGAGAAAATAGCTGGGCCCAGTTGGTGTGGCTCAGTGGTTGAGCATCAACCTATGAACCTGGAGGTTGCAGTTCGATTCCCTGTCAGGGCACATGCTGATCAATGATTCTCTCTCATCATTAATGTTCCTCTCTCTCTCTCTCTCTCAATTTCTCTCTCTCTCTCTCTCTCTCTCTCTCTCTCTCTCTCTCTTTCTCTCCCTCCCTCTCTCTCTCTCTCTCCATCTCTGAAATCAATAACAAAAAATATATCCTATATAATAAAAGGGTAACATGCAAAGTGACTGAATGGCAGAACGACCAGTCGCTATGACATGCACTGACCACCAGGGGGGCAGATGTTCAACGCTGGAGCTGTCCCCTGGTGGTTAATGCAATCCCACAGGGGAAGCACCGCTCAGCCACAAGCTGGGTTGACAGCGGGTGAGCACAGCAGCCTGCCTCATGGTAGCCCTAAGGATGTCCAACGAACAGCTTAGGCTCAGGGCCTAAGCTGTCTGTCGGACATCCCCTGAGGGCTCCCGGACTGCAAAAGGATGCAGGCTGGGTTGAGGGACCTCCCCCCACACACCTCCAGTGCATGAATGTTGTGCACTGGGCCTCTAGTCTACACTAATAAAAGAGAAACATGCAAATTGGGGTCACTCCACTACACCCACCAGCCAATCAGCGACTATGCAAATTAACCCAACAAAGATGCCGGTTAATTTGCATACGCAGGCATGAAGCGAAGACTGAAGGCTCTGGCTGGAGTGAAGACTGAAGACTGAAGAGGCTTGGCTTGGCTTGGAGAAGCCAAGCCTCACTGCGGCCGCAGCAGAGAAGCCAAGCCTTGGAGAAAGAAGCCTAACCTCGAGGCTTGGCTTCTCCACAGCCGCCGGACCAAAGGCCTGGGTCCCGGGTGCCGGAGGAAAACCGGTGCCAGCAGCCATGGGAAGGAAGGCCTAGTGCACGAATCTTCCTGCAACAGGCTTCTAGCATATATATAAAAGAAAAAATAGCTGGATTCTCATATCTACTGCATTTGTCTGTTCTGTTATCATATATCATATAACCTCTTGAAAACACCACCATACACTCAGGAAAAAGGATGCAAGGGGAAACAATCAAATGACATCATAGTTTTATTATGAAAATAGTTTTGTACTTGCAGATTCCCTTGAAAATGTCTCAGGGATCTCCAGAATCTTCTGGACCACGTTTTGAGAACCACTGACTTAGAGATTGGCAGTTTGATTTTTCCCTGCACTTCAGAATAGGGTATTCAGGTTTTCACAGTTGTTGCCAGTCCTCAGATATTTGGTAAGATACCTGCCAGAAATAGTGGGAAGAGCATAGGTCAGCCTTGGCTGGGTGGTTCGGTCAATTGGGGTGTTACAATTGGGCTGTACTCCAAAAGGTTGCAGGTTCCATTCCCAGTCAGGGCACATGACTGGAGTATGGGTTTGATACCTAGTCAGGGCATGTGCGGGAAGCAACCGATAGATGTTTCTCTCTCAAACCTGTGTTTCTCTCTCTCTAAAATCAATAAAAACATCCTCTCGTGAGGGTTAAAAAAATCACATAATTAAAAAATATAGTTGAGGGAGTCAGGAGTTCTAAGGATGAATAAATAGCTCGGGTGCAGGGCTTGATGCCAGGTCACCCACAGTAGAGATTTAGCCTCTTTGTGCCTCCGTTTCCTCAGTTTTTAAGAGAGAATAATGGTTGGACACGCCTCCCAGGTTTGATTTAAGGGTACCATCTGCCTTGTGGAAATTAAGATTGTTAAACACCTGACATTCAAAGACAATAAAGTAATTCAGTTCACGGTGTATTATTTGCTTGTAGTGTGCTAGCCCACTGTCCTAAGGTTGTAGGGATACCACAGTGAACAAGAAGACAGACATGGTTCCTGTTTTCCTAGAGTTTATTTTTTTGTGGGGATAGGGGTGTGGGAGTGAGTGATCGTGACAGACAATAAACAGAACTTTTAGGGGGCGAATGGGTAGCAAGATCTGCATCTGCCTGGTTGAAATTAGGGTTGTTAAACACATGATATTCAAAGAGAAACTGAGTTATTTTTAACTTCCAAATTAGGCTCTTAGAAAACAAAGGAGAACAGAAGAAAGTAGAACATAGAGTTTATACCACAAAAATTAGAAAGAGACTAGTGAATGATGCAGATGATTCTGTTCTTCAAGCCTAAGAAGGTGAAGTGAGGGTCATCTGGGGTGGAAGGCGTAGTGGCAGTGATGGAGGCTGGGAAAGGGAGGACCACACTTGGAAGGCCAGGAGGAGAAGGAGCCCTTAAATTGGTGATTTTCAACCTTTTTCATCTCTTGGCACACATAAACTAATTACTAATATTCTGCAGCACAACCAAAACATGTATATTTTGTTGATCTGACAAAAAAAAGTTACAATTTTGGTTCATTCATACCAGGTGGCTATTGTTGTGTTGGCTGTTGTCATTTCTTTATTTGACAATCTAAGGGAAAAGCGGTCAGTCAGTGCTCTTGACCTATATAGTCAGGTATTCTTTTAAAAATTCTTGTGCCACAGTGGTTGAAAAGCACTGCCTTAGATACCGTATTTGCCAGCGTATAAGACGACTGGGCGTATAAGACGACCCCCTAACATTTCCACTCAAAATACAGAGTTTGTTATATACTCGCCGTATAAGACTACCCCCTCTTCCGCACACCTTCCACACACCAAATAAAAGGTAAAACAATATCAGATTTGATTTTAACATTTTAATTTATATTCAAATGCTTATGACATGCAGGAAAACTGTCACAAGGCTGTATGTAATCAAACATATACATAAAAGAGTGCAAGTTTATTACCGGTAAACATACCGGTAATTCACTAAAGAAAACACACTCTATAGACTGGTACCGTAGATGCTTCTCAGGAACACAGGCAAGCAGCCCACAACCTAGAGGGACTGTCAATGATAGAAGAAAGATAACAAATAGAGGTAGAGAGCAAGTGCCGGGCAAGTCCCTAGCAA
>NW_006282400.1:8615-10236 GCF_000327345.1 Myotis davidii
CAGCCAACCATACACCCAGTATGGTATCGCGATTCGCGATTTTGCGCTATCATACTGGGTGTTTGGTCGGCTGTGTGCGATTTTGCGAGTGTGGTAAAATCGCATAACAGCAAAATCGCGTAACAGCCGAGCATACACCCAGCAGCGCTGCTGATACCTGAACGGTATGTGGAATGAAGTGGGCGGGCATCGGGAGGCCACTATGGCACGGGGCAAGCACTATGGGCAGTCTATCTGAAGTGTACCTGGCGTATAAGACGACCCCCCACTTGGAGGCATATTTTTCAGGGCCAAAAAATCGTCTTATACGCCGGCAAATACGGTAACAGATCACCACAGCTGGCCAGGAAGCTGGCACCAGTCTACCCAAAAGGGCACTGAGGACTGAAGTGAGCTTTGATGGCTGCTGTGCAGGGGCAAGTTTGATGTGCTCACAGGAATGATGAGGCTTGCTTTGCAGAGGTTGTGTTGAGAAGACAAAAAAAAGAATAGTGTATTCATGTTTAAAACAAAATATTGTGCCCTAACCGGTTTGGCTCAGTGCATAGAGCGTCAGCCTGCGGACTAAAGGGTCCCAGGTTTGATTCCGGTCAAAGGCATGTACGTTGGTTGCGGGTACATCCCCAGGAGGGGATGTGTAGGAGAAAGCTGATTGATGTTTCTCTCTCATCAATGTTTCAAACTCTCTATCCTTCTCACTTCCTCTCTGTAAAATATCAATAATATATATATTTTTTAAAACAAAATATTGTATCCCTAGAGCAAAAATTCTCAAAATGTGATCTGGGGGGTGAGGGGGGAGGGAGGGAGCTCCCTGGCCTCTGTGAAGTTAAAACTATTTTCATAATAATACCAATTTGTTGCCTCTGCATGTGCCCTGACTAGGGATCAAACACACCACCCTTCTGGTGTACAGGACAACACTCCAACCAACTGAGCCACACCAGCCAGGGCAACCTTTCCACTCTTACTCATAAGTGTACAGTGGAGTTTTCCACAGTTTACATGATATGTACTATCACAACAGATTGAATGCAGAATGGGCTAACTTAGTGTAGCGTGAAAAAGTCAGAAGAGTGGTTGCCTTTTGGGAGTTGTGGGCAGGAAGTGATTGGGAAGGGCTAAAAGGAAATTTTCTGAGGTGATGGTACTGTCCTATATCTTTAAAGGAGTTTGGGTTATGTAAGCATATGCATTTGTCAAAGCATGACAGGTTTTTTTCAACGGCGTGATCCTCATATTAGAATTCTTTTTATTTATTTATTTATTTGTGTTTTTCTTTGTTTTTGTTTTTTAATTAAATCTTTATTGTTCAGATTATTACATTTCTTCCTCTTTCCCCCCCCATAACTCCCCTCCTCCCAGTTCCCATCACACCCCCGTCCTCACTCCCCACCCACTGTCCTCATCCGTAGGCGCACGATTTTTGTCCAGTCTCTTCCCGTATCCTGAACACCCCTTTCCCCCCAAGAATAGTCAGTCCATTCCCTTTCTATGTCCCTGATTCTATTATAATCACCAGTTCATTCTGTTCATCTGATTATTTATTCACTTGATTCTTAGATTCACTTGTTGATAGATGCATATTTGTTGTTCATAATTTGTATCTTTACCTTTTTCT
>NW_006282400.1:11181-29362 GCF_000327345.1 Myotis davidii
GAGTCTGGGTCCTCAGAGACTCTCCTGGAACTGGAGCTCAGAGCCTGAGACTCCCTCCTGATTGAAACAGACAACTGTGCCCTCAGCCGCCACCCCGCTCCGCACGCACCTCCGCACCTTTGTATTTTCCACACTGCGCCTCCTCTGAGTCTCGGTATGCTTTTCTCTTTCCTTCTAGCTGTAGAATTTTCCTTCAGCCAGCCTTCCTGTGGTTCTGGGTGATGTCCGTTCAGTCTTTTAGTTGTATTTTTGAAGTGGTTGTGTGAGGCAGCAATCTCCGGTATTTACCTATGCCGCCATCTTGGTTTCTCCCTAGAATTCTTATAAGATTTTGTTCCTAAGATATTTGAAAATCATGGACATGTGTAAAATGCCCAAGTTTTGCAACATCAGAAAGACCTGAGTTTAATCCTGTGCTACATACTATGTTTATGAATTTGGACAAATAGTGGCATTTCTCAGAGTACCTAGGAAGTCACCTAATAAATATTTGTTATATGACTGAATTAAGTAATATAATTATTCTAATAGGCCTCATCCAGTCAAAGGCTGAGAACAAAACTGATACTGTATGGTATCACTTTATATAGAATCTAAAATTATAAAGTCAAACTCATAGAAACATAGTAGAATGGTGGTTGCCAGGAACTGGGAAATGCAGGAAATGGGGAGATGTTGGTAAAAGGGTGCAAACTTTTGATTATAAGGTAAGTTCTGAGGATCTAAGATATAACATGATGATTATAGTTGACTAGAGGCCTGGTGCATGAAATTGTGCACGGTAGGGTCCCTAGGCCTGGCCGGTGATCAGGGCCAATCTGCGGAGCAAGTGGCTGGGCAATCAGCTGGGGGTCCCTGCTGGCACCCACCTTGGCAGCCTGGGGCCTGCAGGCTGGGGGCAGCTCCTTCATTGACCGTCTGCCCCTTGGTGGTCAGTGCACATCATAGCAACTGGTTGTTCCGCTGTTTGATCAATTTGCATATTAGGCTTTTATTATATAGGATAATATTGTATTGTACAATTGTATAGTTGAAATTTGCTGAGAGAGTAGATCCTAAGCTCATGAAAATTTTTTTAAAGAGTAATTATGTGAGATGATAGATGTGTTCATTTAATTTGGGAATCCTTTAATAATATATACATATATCAAAGTATATTGTATACTCTAAATATATTACAATTTTATTTGTCAATTATACTTCAATAAAGCTTGAAATTTCTCTTTGCCTTCTAGTGCATCATTACACATTTCCTTTACCTTTCAGATCACTCCGTTCCTTATTTCTTTAATTGATTCTTCTCCTTTGTACCAACCATCAAAAGTTGATATTCTGCTCTCTTCTGACTTCGGCCTTCTCATTTTATATGTCTGCAGTGTCCCTCAGTGACTTCTTCTACACCCATGATTTGAACTGCATTCATTATCTATGTGCTGAATCTACTAAGCTCTGTATCAAACCTTTATTCTCAAATATCTCTCTGCCTACTGTTGGATCTCAACCAGGTTGTACCACAGATTTATCAAAATTCAGCAGGTCCAAAAAGCTAATTAATTTTTCCTTTGTGTTCCCCCATCTCAGAGAATATCCCTCTCTTCCTAGTTGCCCAAGCTGCAGATATGGAAGTTCTCTAGACTCTCCTCCTTCACTCACCCTCATGCTTACAGTTATCAAGTTCTTCTGAGTCTATTCTCTCCCTCAAATCTCTCAAATTATTCCTTTTCCTTTATTCCTCATATACTGTCTTTGTACAGACATTTAATCATTTCTGATGTAGACCTAGTTGCAAATATTTTCTTATCCTTCTTTTACCTTAGTCCATTTCCCCCACTTACACCAGAAAATTTATTTTTTTATAAATATTATCAATCCCTTGAGCAAAATTTTGGTTCAGTGTCTTCCTATAGCCCATAAGATAAAGTTTAAATGGTTTCACATGCTATTTATGGTCCCCACCTTTCCATGAGACTTCATTTTCTGCCTAATTGTACTTTGCATTTTAGCTATACTGAACCACTTGTAGTTTCCATATCTTCAGATTTCTGCATAAGCAGGTCTCAGCACCCTGTACTGCCTCCCCATATACACACACACACACCTTCCTTCACAAAGTCTTCTCTGACACTCCCAGAGAAATTTACCCCTCCTTTGGCTCCTTTAGCATCCTATGAAAACACCTTTGCCCTGGTTTTGCTCAATGGTTAGAGTGTCAGCCTGGGAACTGAAGGGTCTCAGGTTCCCAGCCCAGGTCGGAGCGTGTGTGGGAACAGTGTGTTTCTCTCACATCTCCCTCTCCCCCGCCCTCCCCCCTCCACTCCCTTTAAAGATCAATGGGAAAAATATCCTAGGGTGAGGATTAAACAAAAGGAAAAACACCTTTGTTACAGCACCAATAAATCTATTTGACCAGAAGAAAAGTAACAAATCTTTGGTAGTCTTTATGTTCCTAGAACTTAGCAGGGAATGTTTGATAAATGTGTGATTAGCTCAATTCAATAATTAAAAAACTTTATTAAGTAAAAGAAAGTTTTCTTTAAATAAAATGTTCTGCATAATGCTGATATGTAGACTAGACAAAAGCCAGAAATCCTATCACTTAATCCTCTTCTGCTATGCATGCCTCTTAGGTGCCAGTGCCTTCACTGGGCACAGTGTGAAAACCACTGGTTTAAAGGCTGTCCTGGCCCTAGCTGGTTTGATTTAGTGGATAGAGCATCAGCCTGTGGACTGAAGGGTCCTGGGTTCGATTCGGGTCAAGAACACATGCCCGGTTGTGAGCTCGATCCCCAGTAGGGGACGTGCAAGAGGCAGCCGATTAATGATTCTATCATTGATGTTTCTCTCTCTCTCTCTCCCTTCCTCTCTGAAATAAATAAACAAACGAACAAACAAACAGATAAAAATAAAGTTTGTCCTAAAGTTGACCAGATATCTGATCTGTCAAAAGTCTGTCATAAAAAGGATTGAAGTGCTGATACATGCTACAACATGAATGAACCTTGAAAACATGTTAAAGGGAAGACACTTGACACAGAAGGCCACATTATTGTAAGATTCCATCTGTATAAAATGTCTGGGATAGGCAAATCCATAGAGACAGAAAGTAGATGAGTTGTTATCAGGGGTTAGGAGAGAAGAATGAGTACCTGCTTTAAGGATATGATATGGAGTTTCTTTTTAACAGGAGAAAACTCAATTTATTTTTTATTTTATTTTATTTTTTTCCAACCACCACTTATCCCCCCTATACCCTCTTCCATCTTCAGCCTCCCCACCCCACCCCGGCCCCGCCTTCTGGGGTTTCTTTCTGAGGTGATGAAAGTATTATGAATTAGAGAGTGGTGATAGTTCAATCTGTGAATATACTAAAAACCACTGAAATAACACAAGGGTGAATTTTATATTATGTGATTTATATCTCAATAAAGAAAATTACAGAGACATAATATTCCATCCAATGAAGTTGATTAAGAGAAAGGAATTGTTATAAAAATAGTCTAGGCATGAGTTTGTTTCTATAATGTTAATATCTATATATATAAAAGCCTAAGTGACTGAATGACCAGAACGACCGATTGACCAGTCGCTATGATGCACACTGATTACCAAGGGGCAGATGTTCAAGGCAGGAGCTGCCCCCTGGTGGTCAATGTGCTCCCACAGCCAACCTTCCCCGGCCAACCAACCTCCTGCCACCCTCACTGGGACTGGGCAAGTCGGCCCCAATCGGTCCCAATCTCTGGCCAGGCTGAGGAACCCCACCTGTGCACGAATTTGTGCACCAGTCCTCTAGTTTCTTTATAAAGTTACATGTACATAATTGTTATCTTTGTCTAATTGGGAAGAAATGTTTTAGGACTGGGAACTAGAGTCCTAAGAATTATTTTCAAAGCAGCTTTATATTGCTGAATCTATCCAGTCACTGTAATCCCTGAACTCTAGCCAATCCCTTATGTTCATAGAAACCCACAGTGGAAATCTCCCCCACTTTGAAAAGCCCTTTATTTTGAGGATGGTGTTGATAGCATAGAAGCTGCGAGGAAGTGGTGACTTCCTAAGGAAGGAACCTCAGTTCTGAAGGAGCTAGAAAGGACACCAGGGCTTATGGGTAAAGGTGGGCAGGGACTAGGCTGGGTAATAGGCAGAGTCCTTGACACATTAGGCTAAACTTTAGGAGGGTTCTGGGAAAGATCAAAGGATAAAGGTCCAGGCCACCCACATACAGGGAGTGAGTTAAGTTTTAGAGAGTGAGGTGACAGCCTTGGTAAAGAGGTGCTATCTCAAGGGAGGGGAGGACAAGGGGAGAGTCGGGCTAGAGAGTGGAGCATCCTGGGTTTGGGCAGCAAGTCATGTGGAGGCCTTACCCTCAGCCTCAGAACTCCAATTTGGGTAAACACTCTCAGGAGCTATCCTTGAAAAATGAATTAGTGCAAACCAGAATCTTATCTCCTTTTGATAAATAATGAAGAAAAGCCCAAGACTTTAACACCTTTCCCCCATCCTCCCACTCTTCCCTAGACTAGCATCCTACAGAGAGCCAAGAAAGAGATTCACACATCCACACCCGGAGTCGGGAGGCAGGTCCCAGCTGCAGACACCCACAGGCACACAAGGTTAGCCATGCCCTTTTATTTTTTAAATGGAGCCATGTGGATGGGGTTGGTGGCAAGGGGGTCCTCACCCCCCACACTGCATTGCTCTTGCTGGGTCTCAGCAGCTGCTGCAGTCGCTGGGATATTCGTCCCAGTGCAGGCCGATGGCATTAATGAGGGAGCCAGCGCGGCCACTGATGAATCGTAGCACATTGTTGGGGTGCAAGGGGACAGCATTGAAACTGGTGCCTGTGTCTTTTCCAAAAGGCAGGTAGCGGCCCTTGTCAGTCACGAAGACCAGCTTCCTCAGGTAGTACTTGTACTTGCCAGACACCTGGATCACCGATTCCCCAGGGTGCAGAAAGATCTCCTCCAGGTCTCCCGAGCTGCCACCCACATATTCGCTCCACACCTTGCCATAGCGTACCTGGAGACTGGGGTCAGGGTGAGGAAAAAGGAAGGGGAGACACTGAATAGGGCAATGAGAACGCAGGACCTCTTGGCCTCTACCCTGAGACCTTCAAACTGGTGACAGGAATGATAAGCCTGCCAGTTCCACAGTGTGTGAGGGTTGGGTGAGCCCTTGGAGATCATACAGGGAACTTCAACTCCTCATTTTGACCACAAACAGACTCACAGAGGGACAACAACTTTCCCAGAGTCACTCAGTACGTGCCAGAGCTTGAGCTTGAAGTCTAGACTCCCACTGTACCCTCACCCCCACCGGAAAGAAGCAAAGCAATTTCTCAAACATCTGAAAGGCTCTCGTGAGGGAAAAGACTTGTCTCTGCTGTACCAGCATGCGGATCCAGGATCAGAAGGATACACATTTTAGGAGAGGCATCAGCAAAGATGGAGGATGCCAGAGGGTGTTTAAACCTAGGGTAGGGCCTTGGCCAGGTAGCTCAATCCTGATATGCATCGTCCCAATATGCTAAGGTTTTGGGTTTGATCCCAGGTCAGACCACGTATAAGAAACAACTAGTGAATGAATAAATAAATTAAACAACAAATCAATGTTTCTCTCTCTCTCTTTCTCTCCCTTAAATCAATCAATAAAATTTTTTTAAAAAGTAAAAAGATAAACCTCGATTGGGGGCCAAACTAGACAATTTCTAGGCCCCTGAGAGTTGATGGTATGGATCACTCATGTTTGGATTGTAGAGGTTTCAGCAGTGCAGGTCTCAAATCCAAGCCTCTAACAGCTTTTACAGACCCTAGACTTGTTGATTGAAACAGGTGTGACCCAAAGTGACTGAGAAGTTCCCACTTTAGTAAGATCTCAGAAGGTCCTCAAACCACAGAAACTCAGTGAATCTTACCCTACGATGTAGTATCTGTTGACGCGGACACGGATGGCAGTGATGGGGCCGTCCATCTGGTTGCCAGAATGAGAGAATCGTTGTCCGCCACCGCCTCCATACTCTCCATTGTAGGAGGAGGCCCTCGCCTGAACTGGAAGGGAAAGTAAGAGATTGAGGGAGAAGTTCCCTGAGAGCTCAGTTTCTCCCTACCATGCATATTCCTCCCACAACTCAGTTCCCACCACCCCAAGCCTGCCTCTGAAAGCCTTGGCCGCCAGCAGTGACCCCGTACTGGGCTCCCAGGTTCTCACTTACTGGCATTGGCAGAGGCCGAGACACACAGAAGGGCAAGAACAGCGATGGTCAACATTCTGCGGTTGGAATGGGAAGAAAGGAGAAAGTGAAGATTTACCCTCTTCCTCAGGACTTCATTTACCCAGGCATCCCTGACCTCCAGCTGAGACTCAGACCTAGCGGACCCAGTCTTGGCTTTGAAAGGATGCATAGTCTCTACTCCTGTTCCTCTCAGATACTCTCTTCTGTGTCCTTATCCCCTCTTTTCCCTGGTCGGCCTGTAGCCAACCCTCCGCGTCTGTTCCAAGGCAGATCAATCCTATCCCTCTATCTGGATTAAGCTGTATTGAGCGCTGTTCCCTCCTGGCACAAAGCAGGAAAGGAGTGTTTTAAAGAAGTAGAGGACATCTCCAAATCATAGAAATGGTTGAGTCTACCAAACCAGGAGTCTGAGAAAACCTAACTGAAGTCCAGCGGGGGTAGATTGGCCTGATTATGGGGCATCTGGGGCATAGTTTAAATTCCTAGTTTTACCCGGGTCTCAGAAGGAAAAGAGCATTTTAGAGGTGTGTCTCTGTGTCACCTGAGGAGTGAAGGCAGTCAGAGAAGAGACTGTGCCAACACCAGTTTCTAAGCAGTTCTGGTGGAGGTGGGATAGATTGAAAAGTTGTAGGAGTTGGGACTAGCTCAAGATATTAGATCCCTGGTGCATAATATATTTGTCATCATTCTTTCTCCACTATCACAAATATGGCCATGTCCATGCCCCTGAGCATCCCAAGTGTCCCCAGTCTTTCAGCTGAGACCCAGATATCGATGCACCTATGACTAACTCCGATGTAGATGCCCCAGTTACCTGACACCCCGCTCTCCCCTCTGCCATTCAATTCAAGCCAGCTCTTCTCCTGCTCAGCATGAATTCCCCCTAACTCAAATCCAGGCCTCCTTGTCTCCCCTTCGCTCAGGCCTCTGTCACCCCTTACCTGGCAGTTTCAGATGCAAAGTAACCCCCCAGGATCTTGCAGATCTTTTATACCAGATCTAAGCCCTCCCCCTGCTCTTTATCGTGTGAACCTCACCTCCTGGACAAACATGATCAATCTCTTAGGGTCAGTTGTCAGGCAGGGTATGGAACATTTTATCCAGCCCCTCCCCTTAAGGGTTACAGGTGGTAGGGTGGGGTCCACTCTAGGCCAAAGCCCAGATCTCAGGAGGAGCAGAATAAACTTGAGAAATATCACCAAGCAAAGGGCAAACAGCTCTGGGTGGGCAAAGTCACTAAATCACCTCTGGGTGTGGCCTAAGGTTCTCTCTCCTCTATTGGATGTTTACAAGGACTCTCACCTGCAATCTGTTCTCTTTTTGAATAACATTGCCCTCTCCAGCCATTAGAAAGGAATTGCACCGCCCACGTCTGATACTTTAGCAGGGCCTATTTGCCTGACATTTTTTTCCTGCTCCCCTAGTATTTTTTGTGAAAAAGTTCAAACATAAAGAAAAATTGGAACAATTGTACAGTGAATACCCATACACCATGTACATTGTACCATGGTTATATTTTGCTGTACTTGTTTTTGTTTTCATCTATCCATCCTCAAACTTCTAAACCCTTCACAAATCTTTGGAAAGGGTGACTTGGGACTACAAGTGGACTTTTGAACACGTGTAGCTCTCCGGGGACACAGAGTCAGTCCAGCGAGCAAGTGGGAAGCTGAGGAACTAAGAGTAAACAGGCCCTCTAGCCCAGTGGTCGGCAAACCGCGGCTCGCGAGCCACATGCGGCTCTTTGGTCCCTTGAGTGTGGCTCTTCCACAAAATACCACGTGCGGGCGCGCACGTACAGTGCGATTGAAACTTTGTGGCCCATGTGCAGAAGTCGGTTTTCGGCCTGGGCGAGTCTATTTTGAAGAAGTGGCGTTAGAAGAAGTGGGGGGTGTTGGTAGGTCGGGCGATGGGAGATGAGGCGCAGGCGTACCCTAATTAAGTTAATAACAATGTACCTACCTATATAGTTTAAGTTTTAAAAATTTGGCTCTCAAAAGAAATTTCAATCGTGTACTGTTGATATTTGGCTCTGTTGACTAATGAGTTTGCCGACCACTGCGCTAGAGGGGTGCAGGGTCCTCAGGCCTCAAGCTGTAGCCTACACAGGACAATTGTTCCTCCCGGCAGATCTGAAACTTCCCCAGGGTTGATATCAGAGATTTCTTGTCTTTGCAGGCCCTTCCCCTCCAGGATCAATTCCTCTCCACCTAAAATCCCTAGGACTGACTTCTGAGTTCTACTTCATGACCCTCTAGGGCTGGTCCTCTAACCCTCTGAGTCAGCAGGTCCTTCCAAGCAGAGAGAAGCATGGAGTCTGTCATTAATGACCACTCCTTACAGGTTCCTCTCCCCTTACAGGCTCCCCACCCCTTACAGACTAACCACCTGGGACCGAGTACTCCTCCTAGAAACAAAGGGAGCCCCACCCTGAGCAGCCAGAAACAGGCTGTGGCTCCTGGCTGGGAGAGTCCTGGTGCCCGGAGGACAGGCAAGGATGCCTTGTCTGAGCTCTCCTTTACAACTTTCTCCAAGTCTTTTACCAAGACTTTTACCTCATTCTAGCTGTAATGTTCTGTATGTCTCTGTCCTCTCTGTGTTTGCCTCTCATTACCAATTTTCTCTTGTTAAACAAAAAACATAACTTCTGTGGCTGAAAGCCTCTTTAAAGGAAAGGGTTTATTGAGCCAAATGCTAGTCAGAAAAGGACAGGACCTGGAGCGTGAAGTCTAAACCACCAGCAGCAGGGCCAGGTGAAGGCAAGCGTGTCTGCTGTCCTGGAGTCACAGAGCTCTGTTCCATTATGTTCTGGGGAAGGAAGATGTAAGTTGTTTTGAAAGAATTGACAGAGACTACAGATCAAGGGGGAGGGAAAAGGTGAAGGGGGCAGTTCTAGGACAGTGCACAGTCCATAAGGAAGAAATATTTATTACTCTTGATTAGGTTCAGGCGACAGTCCTGAAAGTTCATGCAGATTCAGGATGTGGTGGTGTCCAGTGGTGGCTACAGATGCCTGGACTTGAGTCAAAGCCCTAACACACTCAGGAATGCAGCTGTCTTTTGCTCATTGGCCCACAGCTAATAGTAAGTTAATTGTTTGTGCCTCTTTTACCTTCTGGCAGCCTGTCATTTAATTTGAAATGTTCCTCTTGTCACTCTCCCTTTGTGTCTTGATCTTCCACCACATCTCCTGCTCTGAGGCTTTTCTCCCCCTCCCCCTTTTTTGAAGCTTTTCTTTACATTCCCTCTTTCCTCTTTCCTCCTGCCATATTTTTCCCCCTTCTGCCTCTTCTCTGTCTCTCCACCTCTTCCAAGCTTTCTCTTTTCCCCCTGTCCTCTCACCATAGGCCATCTCAACTCTTTCTTCTGGGGGGCATATCACACAGTATGTGACCAGAAACAGGAAGTCAATGATGGCAGCTCGGAAAGGTCTGGGGTGAACACCATGTAAGAATGCCCTCATGTTTCCATGCATGACACATCAGGGACCCCCAGAATACAAGCTCCCACGCTTGTCATAGGTTCACTCTGATGTACCAACCCCGCCTATGCAAAGACCCAGCGTCTCCTCCAGGCCTGCGGACTGGTCCCTGGGGTCCCCACAGCCAGGCTCAGTCCCCTCTCCTCTCCAGAGTGGAAGAGATGCCTTTCCTGTGGTGGGAAGAGTCTCTGGGTTCATCCCCCTCAGGTCCTAGAGACAAGGGAGGCCACTGTGTAGCTAATGCTGGTAGGTTTAGGTTTGCTCGATGCAGTGCCTGAAAAGCCAGAAGGAAGAAGTTGGAGGCAGTGGGACACCAGGCCCCACTCTGCTTCCACCTCATCAGCTCCCGCTTGATCTGTTTCACAGTTTAAAATTGATTTTCGAGAAGGGGGTAAACATCTATGTGAGAGAGACATTAATCAGTTGCCTCCCTTACATGCCCCAAATGGGGATCAAACCTGCAACCTAGATATGTGCCCTGACTGGGAGTTGAACCTGCAACCTTCCAGTGCATGGGACAATACTCCAACTAGCTGCCACCTGAGGGCTGATCTGTTTCATATTTTACCCATATGCTAGCTGTGAGCCTACCTGCCCCTTAAAATCCAGATAAAGTTGCCGTAAACCTTGCCTCATCCCCAGTCCTACTGGCAGTGAAAGCCCAAACTCTTTCAAAGCTTCCTGCTATTGACAGCTTCCTGCTGTCTCAACCCCTCTCATAGTCTCCTCTGCCCTTTGGCAAAGCAACTCATTCAACACACATTTATGTGTTGGAGGCACTTTCTAGATGCTGAAAAGATAGCAAAGAGGAAGAGAGAGAAATCCTACTCGCTAGGCACTTTCACTCCAGTTTGGGCAGTCTGCCAAATGAACAACTACATTACTGCATGATATATGCTATAAAAAAATAAGCAAAGTAGAGATCAAGGAAGAAATAAAAAACTTCCTGGAAACAAATAAAAATGAACACATAACAACCCCAAATCTATGGGACAAAGCAAAAGCACTCCCGAGAGGGAAGTTCATAGCTCTACAGGCCTACCTCAAGAAACAATAAAAATTTCTAATAAACTAACCCTACAATTTAAAGAATTAGAGAACAATAAGAAAAGCTCAGAGTAAGTAGAAGGAAGGAATTAATAAGGATCAGAACGAAAATAAATGACAGAGAGACTAAAACAAAAACACACAAAAAAAACCCCCACAGAAGATCAATGAAACTAAGAGCTGATTCTTTGAGAAGATTAACAAGATTGATGAACCTTTAGCCAGACTCATCAAGAAACAAAGAGAGAGGACCCAAATAAATAGAATCAGAAATGAAAGAGTTGAAATAACAACTGATACCACAGAAATATAAAGGATTACCAGAAAATACTATAAACAATTCTATGCCAACAAGCTGGACAATGTGAATGAACAAATTCCTAGAAAAATACAATCTTCCAAAACTGAATCAGGAAGAAACAGAAAACCTGAATAGGCCAATAACAACTGATGAAATTGAAGCAGTAATAAAAAAAAAACTCCCAGCAAACAAAAGCCCTGTTCCAGACAGCTTCACAGGGGAGTTTTATTAAATATTCAAAGAACTAACACCTATGCTTCTCAAACTCTTCCAAAAAATCCAAGAGGAAGAAACACTTCCAAGCTCTTTCCACAAGGTCAGCATTATCCTAATTCGAAAACCAGATAAAGATACTAAAAGAAAGAGAATTACAGGCCAATATCCCTGATGAACATAGATGCTAAAATTCTCTACAAAATATTAGCAAATTGGATCCAGCAATATATTAAAAAGATCATACAGCATGACCAAATGGGACTTATTACAGGGATGCAAGGCTGGTATAATATTCACAAATCAGTAAATGTGATACATCACATAAATTGAAAGACAAAAATCACATGATCATATTAATAGATGCAGAAAAAGCATTCAACAAAATCCAATACCCATTTTTATAACTCTCAGCAAAGTGGGAATAGAGGGATCATACCTCAACATAATAAAGGCTATATATGACAAATCTACAGCTGACATCATCTCAATGGGTAAAAACTAAAACAATTTCCCCTAAGAACAGGAACAAGACAGGGATGTCTGCTTTCACCACTCTTATTCAACACTAGAGGCCCAGTGCACAA
This sequence comes from Myotis davidii, assembly GCF_000327345.1. NCBI lineage: Eukaryota > Metazoa > Chordata > Mammalia > Chiroptera > Vespertilionidae > Myotis > Myotis davidii. Next base: position 23,043 of record NW_006282400.1, read on the forward strand.
AAATTTATGCACTGGGGGGGGGGGGTGTCCCTCAGCCTGGCCTGTGCCCTCTCACAGTCTGGGACCCCTCAGGGGATGTCCACCTACCAGCGTAGGCCTGCTCCCCGGGGGATCGGGCCTAAGCTGGTAGTCAGACATCTCTTTGGCAGCCCAGGAGCCTATGGGGTGCAGGCCTAAGCTTACAGCCATCAGCCTGGCTTGTGGCTGAGCAGAGCTCCCCCTGTTGGAGTGCACTGACCATCAGGGGGCAGCTCCTGCATTGAGCGCTGCCCCCTGGTGGTCAGTGCACATCATAGCGACTGGTCGTTCTTGGTCATTCCACCATTAGAGTCAATTTGCATATTACCCTTTTATAATATAGGATAGTATGGGAAGTCCTGGCCACACTGATCAAATAAGAAGAAAAAATAAAAGGCATCCAAATTGGAGAGGAGGATATAAAATTGTCATTATTCACAGATAGCATGATATTGTACATAGAAAACTCTAAAGCCAAGCCAGTATGGCTCAGTGGTTGAGCATCGACCCATGAACCAAGAGGTTACCAGTTTGATTCCCAGTCAGGACACATACCTGGATTGAGGTCTTGATCCCCAGTAGGGGGGTGTGTGGGAGACAACCAATCAATGATGTTTCTATCTCTTTACCTCTCTCCCTTCCTCTCTCTCTAAAATCAATAAAAACATTCTTTTAAAAAGAAAACCCCAAAGAATCCACCAAAAAACCACTAGACTTACTAAATGAATTAGGCAATGTAGCAGGATACAAAATTACTCAGAAATTGATGGCATTTTTATACACCAATAATGAACTCTCAGAAAAAGAAACTTTAAAAAAAAATTCCCATTTTCCATTGTAACAAAAAAATTAAGATACTAGGAATAAACTTAACGAAGGAGGTAAAAGACCTGTACTCGGAAAACTATAGAACATTGAAAAAAAAAAGATATAGAAGAGATATAAACAAGTGGAAGAATATACCATGTTCATGGATTGGTAGAATTAATATAATTAAAATGTCCATACTACCCAAAGCAATTTATAGATTCAATGCAATCCCTATCAAAGTACCAGTGGCATATTTCACAGATCTAGAACAAATATTCCAAAAATGTATATGGAACCCAAAAGACCCCAAATAAATGCAGCAATTTGAGAAAGAAGAACAAAGTTGGAGGGATCATAATACCAGATATCAAGTTATACTACAAAACCACTGTAATCAAAACAAACTGGTACTGGCACAAGAACAGGCATATACATCAATGGAACAGAACAGAGAACCCAGAAATTGATACACACCATTATTCTCAATATTTGACAAAGGAGGTAAGATCATACAATGATGCCCTAACCAGTTTGGCTCAGTGGATAGAGTGTCAGCCTGCGGACTGAAGGGTCCCAGGTTCGATTCCGGTCAAGGGCATGTACCTTGGTTGCGGGCACATCCCCAGTGGGGAGTGTGCAGGAGGCAGCTGATCGTTGTTTCTCTCTCATTGATGTTTCTAGCTCTCTATCCCTCTCCCTTCTTCTCTAAAAAAATCAATAAAATATATTTTTAAAAAAAGAATCTTATGGGGAAAAAAAGATACAATGGAGTAAAGACAGTCCCTTCAATAATGGTGTTGGGAAAATTGGACAGGTATATGCAAAAAAAAAAAAAAATGAAACTAGACCACCAACTTAAACCATATACAAGAATAAACTCAAAATGGATAACAGACTTAAATGTAAGTCATGAAACCATAAAAATCCTAGAAGAAACATAGGCAACAAAATATCAGACACCTCATGGAGCAAAATTTTCAGATATATTTCCTAGGGCAAGAGAACAAAGGAAAAAATAAACAAGTGGGATGACAGCAAAATAAAAAGCTCCTGCACAGCAAAAGAAACCAGCATCAAAATGAAAAGGAAACCCACCGTAGGGGAGATCATATTTGCCAACGATACATCTGATAAGGGGTTAATTTCCAAAATATATAAAGTACTTATACAACTCAAGAAAAGGAAGACAAACAATCCAATAAAAAGACCTGGGCAGAAGATCTGAATCTGTACTTCTCCAAAGGGGACATACAAATGGCCAAGAGACATGAAAAAATGCTCAACATCACTAGCCATCAGAGAGATGCAAATTAAACGACAACGAAGTAAAATATCCTTGGGTGAGGATTTAAAAAATAAATACATTTTAAAAAGAAAACAAGGACTTCCCTTATATTTTAGTAATTTAATTCTGTATACTGTAGACATTACACATTGTGTAAAAAATGTTGTGGAATAAAGTATCTTTTCAATTTCCAGAAGGGAAAACAAGAAAAAGCATAGACAGAGCATGAGGAGGGAAGGGGGCTGGGCCCTCTGTCCAGGCAACATTTGTGGAGACCTGATTGAAGTGTAGAGAAATACAAATATTTGGATGAAGAGTAGGTCAGGTATTACAACAAGCACCAGAGCTCTAAGCTGGAAGTGTGTGGGATGAAGTTAGAAACAGCAGGGAGGGCAGGGTGGCTGGTGTGAGGGGAGCCTGCAGGAGGTGAGGTCTGGGCAGCAGCTAGTGGGTAGATGGTGCAGAGCCTGGGAGGCTGTGGTCAGGAGTTTAGCTTCCTTCTGAGAGTGAGGGGAGCCATTGAAGGGTTTTGCCTTTAAAAAGAATTACTCACTCTGGGTTTTGATAAAGGGAGAATGGCCTGGAGGATGGGTAAGAGTGGAGCTGAGAAGCCATAGTAGGAGCCATGTGGACCTTTCCCTGTTTCACTGGGTCCCTCCCTCCTGCCCTCCTGGACTGCCTGAGAGCTATTCCCTCTCTCAGACAAAGCAGCTTTGTCCTCCTAAAGTCTTGGTACAAATTCAGACCCCAGGGTGAGAATCTGCTCCTTTATCCCCATCAAGGATTTTTGAAAAAATACTAGTATTTCCAAACAATGGCATATATGTTTCCTGTTTAAGGAAAAACAATTCTCTACCTCCTCATTTACACATTCCACAGCAGTTTCATTTGAACAAAGGATTTTATCAGAAAAAAAAATGTGAACATTGTTTTTCTGTTCACCCTTCACTGTTCCAATGATTAGTCTAGCGAGCAAAAGTGACTTTACTGAGTTGCAAGGAGGATCCCTCCACTCCCGACCCTCGTGTGCCCTATTTCTGTGGTTTGCTCATACTACTCCAGCTACCTAAAATGCTCTCCTCTGTCTACCTACTGTCTTTTGCCCTCAAGACATTCAGCCCATACCACCACCATCACCACCACTCCTCGCACCCACCACCCAGCCTTCTCTCACAGCCTCCTCGGGTCTCTTCTCTTCCCAGCCCCTCCCCTTCAAACAGAATTCCTCCTCCCTTTCCCTGGTCTCCAGCTGTGCTTCTTACATCACTAGGCTGGTCTTAATTACCCTGCACTGTAATTTATCTGTTTACATGGAAGCCTCCTCTAAAAACAGGAGCACATCCTAAGGCAGGGACTATCTTATCTACCTCTGAATTCCCAACTCCGGTATCTCACCTGGCACAGAGCAGGTGCCCCATAAATGACAGTCAAATGCCTCGGCCGCAGTTGAGACTTCTGTCAAATGCTCCTTTACACAACTGTGTCTCTCCTCTTGCAGGCTTGGATTTGGGTGTTTTTTGGTTTCTTATTTACAATTCCTCTGGAGAAACTGTATTCAGAAGAATACTGGACATAAAGACAATTCCAGGTTGAGGTCTATCCAACACTTCTTAGCTGTGTGAACTTAGAGAAGTCACTTCATTCTTTGGAGCCTTTATTTCGGCATTTGTAAAATGAGAAAAACAAGTCTCAAGAGCAACCAAAATCTTCAAGTACATTCTTTTTCAAACTGTGGCTCGTGTATGTTGTTAATTTTTAAAATTAAAATATAATTGACATATAACATTATATTAATTTCAGATATACAACATAATGACTTCATATACATACTAGAGGCCCGGTGCATGAATTTGTGCACATTGAAAGGAAATTAATTAGAAGAAATATTTTATTATCTCTGTTCGCACTTTCTCTATAATAGGTCAACCAAATTCATGATCGACAATGACAAAACGAAACACACGCATGCAATTGGCGCCAGCGAGCACTTTATATGTATCATGCATGCACAAGTCAACTTAGCCATATATATATATGAGTGTGTGTGTGTGTGTGTGTGTGTGTGTGTAAGATAAAATTTCTTCATTCTGAGTCTCCTATCTACCTACTCCAGGACTTCTGTGAGGATCAAATGAGATGAGGCACAGAAAATGCTTCATAGACCTTTGGTTAAAGTGTGATATGCTTGCAGCTGGCTATAAAGCAAGTCGTGTTCCTCGACTGAAGAAACTGCAAGGAGGCTAGTTGTCACTAGGGAGCGGAAGCCGGGTGTTGCTACATGACATCATTACCCGGTGCCCACAGCCATCATTTCCGGGCTGGGCTGGGCTGTAGGCTGCATTTTGTTGGCTGCGATTTAGTAGGCTGTCACTACAGGGTGGTGGCGGAGCCCCTGTCCCATTTGGGGGAAGCCGAGTGTTGCTTTGTAGGTGCCAGGTCTGTGGTGCTATTTCTCTGTGTATGTTGCAGCAGCTCCTGCATTGAGCGCCTGCCCCCTGGTGATCAGTGCGTATCATAGTGACCGGTTGGACGGTCGGAAACTTAGCATATTAGCCTTTTATATAGATAGATCATGCTACAAAATGAGTTAATCATTTCTTAAATTGGAAACCTATACCAATGTACTAAGAATTCACAGACAGAATATCCTATATAATAAAAGCATAGTATGCAACTTGTCCCCTCAACTGGGAGTTGTCCAGGAGATAGACCAAGGGGTGGGGCCCACTGGGGGAAGGGAGGGAAACCCTGGCTGGTGGCAGGGGCAGGCAACGGGGGGAAGGGAGGGAGTACCCAGCCAGCAGCCGGCCACCACTAGGGACCCTACCAGTGCACAAATTTCATGAACTGGTGGGCTGCGTAACCTTGAGTTGCTTCCCCGCTCAGAGCCCGGGGCTCCTCAAACCTGCAATGGCCTAGAGCAGTGGTTCTCAACCTGTGGGTCGCGACCCCTTTGGCGTTCGAACGACCCTTTCACAGGGGTCGCCTAAGACCATCCTGCATATCAGATATTTACATTACTATTCATAACAGTAGCAACATTACAGTTATGAAGTAGCAACGGAAATAATTTTATGTTTGGGTCACAACATGAGGAACTGTGTTTAAAGGGCCAGAAGGTTGAGAACCACTGGCTTAAAGACTGATTCCAGCCCTTGCTTCATGACCTACTAAGTTTCTTCATCTGTAAATTGGAGATCATGAGAACAATCCATTTTTTGTCAACCTTCAGGTAAAGACCTGGCATGTGGTAGGCACCTAGTAAATGTTTATTCTCTTTCCCCTGCAGACTTCCACAAAACATAGCCTTACTTGCCTGACCAGTGTGGCTCAGTGGTTGAGTGTCAACCTATGAACCAGGAGGTCACAGTTGGATTACCAGTCTGGACACATGTCTGGGTTTCAGGCTTAATCCCCAGTGTGGGGCACATAGGAGGCAGCCAATCAATGATTATCTCTCATCATTGATGTTTCTATCTCTCTCTCCCTTCCTCTCTGAAATCAATCTATATATATAAAAGCCTAAGTGACTGTTACGCCAGAACGACTGGAACGACCAGTCAACCAATCACTATGATGAACACTGACCACCAGGGGGCAGATGCTCAAGGCAGGAGCTGCCTCCTGGTGGTCAGTGAGCTCCCACAGCAGGAGTGTCACTCAGCCAGAAGCTGGGTTCACAGCTGGTGAGCACAGCTACAGTGGCAGGAGCCTCTCCCACCCCTGCAGCAGTGCTACCGAGTGGCGGCGGCAACAGGTGCAGTGGAGCCGGGATGAGCAGCAGCAGAGCTGTGCCTGCCCCTGGTGGGGGCTCCTCCCCAGCCATCTGCTGCTTCAGCACTGCTACATCCCCCCGAGGGGTCCTAGATTGTGAGAGGGCGCAGGCCAGGCTGAGGGACCCCACCCGTGCATGAATCCATGCATTGGGCCTCTAGTAAAAATATATGAAAAAAACAACAACATACAAAACATCCTTTGTTTTTGGTCTCTCACATAAAGTTGATCTGGGCAGCCATGGTCTTTCTCGCAGGTAGATTTATTTTTATTTTTTAAAAATATATTTGATTGATTTTTTGCAGAGAGGAAGGGAGAGGGATAGGGAGTTAGAAATATTGATGAGAGAGAAACATCGATCAGCTGCCTCCTGCACACCTCCCACTGGGGATGTGCCCACAACCAAGGTACATGCCCTTGACCGGAATCGAAC
>NW_006282400.1:30066-35301 GCF_000327345.1 Myotis davidii
GTAACCTTTTAAGCCGTTTGATTTTTTGCTTTCAGCCTTCAAGTCCTTACAGAATTGTTTGAGCCACTGCAACTCCTTTTCCCCCTTTGTTTAGCTTATCTTCCTTTGTTTCCTTTCTCACAATCACTCTCTAAACATATGACAATATAATATTAGAAGAGATGAAGTCCCCATCCGTCTGGGCTGGTTGAACCAGCCAGATCCAGTGCTCATATCTGCTGGACAAGCTGCTGTCAGAGTGGGAGTGAGCTGAGGTCATTCTACCAGGACGCACTCATTCTTGCTTTGTGCCAGGAAGAATTTATCTAAAAATATGCCAAGATCTGGCCTCCTTTATATATATATCACATGAGATGCAAGCAGTCATCTGCTCCTGCACATGGAGTGTTCCACAAGTGCATGAAAAGAGAGCGGCGTGGAGAGCTGCCGCCACTCAGAAGCCAGCCGTGTGCCTGGGGCAAGTTATTTGATTTCTCTCTGCTTGTTTTCTCATGGAGAGAGACAGAGAGAGAGAGAGAGAGAGAGAGAGAGAGAGAGAGAGAGAGAACTGTACCTATCTCTCAGGGTTGCTGTGAGAATTTAATGGTAGTGAGAGTAAAGCTCCAGCAGACGTGTGTGTGGTGAGTGCCAAGGAAGTGTTTCTATATGAGCCAAGTGAGCACAAGTGGATCATGTATTGTTAGCATTCCACACACAGGCTTCCGTCTTGTTCTTTTCCTTCTCAATTGAAGATACTAACGACTAACTTGGTGGGGAACATACAAATACATTTTTGGGAGGGGTCTAGCAATCTGACTCTGTACCTAGTTAATCAGTACCCCTAATGCTAACATTGTTATTAGCCTATAATCAAGTCACTGCCCCTTTCTTAATGATCTGGTCTTCAAGATCTGTTTACCTAGATACTCCCACTTTACAGCGGCCATAAACCATGAACCATACACAACCCCTGGAGGAGGTTATCAGTGCTGGCGCCAGGCCAGGCCTTTAGGTGTGGTCTCATGGGCCCCATCCAACACACGGGACTTTTTGCAAAGCCTGCGAAAGGTCCGAAAGGTCTGGAAGCCTGGTCATTATCTGGGGGACAAAGAAACCAAAGGGTATAAAGAGAAAGCTTCCTCCATATTGGGGGGCTCAGGATTTGGAAACAGGCTCCCCTGAGTCACAGTACTAGCACATCTGGAAATAAATGGGCTTTTCCTGTATCTCTGAGTACTCCTGTGTGTGTATTTTCTGGTCGCTAGTAAATTCTGTAACAAACTAAAGTCCCGTGTATGTCCAACTGAGGCCAGAGTCACTGACTTTAGCATCCACAATACTTCTCAACTTCGCTCCTGTTGTGCCAAGGTTATGAGATCTCATATCTTTTCTCTAGTATCATCACTTTTTCACGCTCACTCAATTTATAAAAGAATAAGGGCAAAATGCTCAACGAACCACAGAATACTGATACACAGACAAAGGTAGCCTGAACCTAATGCAATCAAAGCATTTGCAGAGGCCCCTTGGAAATGGAAATGAAGCTTCCTGCCCTAGAGGGGCTCAGAGCCACCTGCGGGCAAACCAAAGGCACAGCCCTGCCAGGGCAGTGACTGATCAGGGTGAGCCGATCAGGTCCTTCAGACACTGAGGAGGGAATGAGGACCCTGCCCGTGGCCAGGGAAGTTGGTCACAGATGCCAGGACTACAGAGTGAAGAGAGAGGCTGGCTGAGGCCTAGCTCTACCATTTATCTTGGGCAAGTTATTTAAGTCTCTGAACCTCATTAATAAAAGAGGGATAAGATCCATTTCAAAGGGTTACTTTAGAGCAGTGGTTCTCAACCTTCCTAATGCTGTGACCCTTTAATACAGTTCCTCATGTCGTGGTGACCCCCAATTTCATTGTTACAAATTGAACATAATTAAAGCATAGTGATTCATCACAAAAACAATATGTAATTATATATGTTTTTTCCGATGGTCTTAGGCGACCCCTGTGAAAGGGGTGTTCAACCCCCAAAGGGGTCGAGATCCACAGGTTGAGAACCGCTGCTTTAGAGGTTTAAATGAGATATAAAAACCTGTGCTTAGCAAGCTGCTGGGCACATAGAAGATGCACAATCAATTTTGGCCAGAACAGTAGCATAGGAGGAGAGGAGACATTTGAACAAAGTAGGAAGATCAGCAGAAGGACAAAGTGGGACACATCTTCCTTCACAGGGCAGATAAGGCTGCAGGAACTGGAGGAAGCCAAGAAGAATCCCCAGGCAGGCCGTGAGTGGAGCCAAGAGTTTATTTTCTGATTACTAATCTACCCTTGCTGGGGTGGGGATCAGGGGCAAATGGGGCCAACCCCACTCTTGGCAGCTGAGAATCAACAAGGAAGAGAACTGGGGCTCCTGCTGTGTGTATGGAGAAGAGCTGATGGAGTTGGGCAGGGCTCTCTAGGGAAGCTGTGAAAGGTTTGGAAGAGCAACTGTATGTAGGTAAGGAAGAGAGGATTGTCCAGATCCATGTTACAGGATGACAGGAAGCAGGTAGAGTTGGAGACTCTAAATATGGTGAGTTGTGTGATTTCCTCCAATAGATTTTCCCTCTAACCCGGTATAAGACAAAAGGAAGCTGACTATATTGGTCCAGGGAAAAGGATTTATGAGGAAGGGGTGGCAGAAGGACTAGGTTGACAAGTGCTGGAGAGAGAAGGGCTGAAGCACTGCAAAGTCATGGACTATAAAGTCAAGGTTATAGAGGAAGTGGAGTGAAGTCAGGGGGCGTGAGCAGTCAGAGGTGGACTCCAGGAAAAAGAAGTGTCAGTAAGATGGACCAGCAGGTGGAGCGGGAGGAAGGTCAGGCTCTGAGCCTGGGGAATTTGATGGTCAATATAGAGCAGTCTTGTAAGGTATCAGGTTTGTGGTGGACCCCTAATGTGAAGGGGCAAATCCTTTATGATCTTTCAAAGATAAGAAGCAATGTTAAATCAAGGTGGAAGGGGCTGCAAGTGTTGATCCTGCTGTATGAGGTGCTTTATATAAACTATCTAATATTATCTTCCCAATAGTCCTTCAAGTTTGGTGATTTGTGAAAAAATGGTAATGGCACAAACTAAAGCGATTGCCAAGGGTCTCACAGCTGTTAAGCCTGGCAGCTCAGATTTAATCCCAGGGTTGACTGGATCCAAAGCCCACGTGCCTTTCACCTCCCCAGATTTCCATGAAGAGTGGCACTTGAGACCTTTCTACTTCATTCTCCTCATTTTTCACAGCTCTCAAGGTTGGAATCTCTGATCTCGGTGTGTTGGGCAGCCAGGTAAGTGAGATCTGGCAGGCCCTAGCAGTGATGAAACTCTCCTGAGCTCCACCCTGTCTTTATTCCCTGATGGCAGCAAGCTGGCCCTGGGTGAGGGCTGGAACTCTCAGCTGGGCTGGACCCCACTGCAGAGAGGGCAAGTGTGACGGGAAGAGCAACAGGAAGTACCTGCGCTCTCTTGTTGAAGCTCTGAGTTTGTTTCATGTGATTGCCCTGCTCAGTGAGTCATTCATTTAGTGGAAGGAGGATGTTGGAGATGGTCAGATCCGGGTTCAGATTCACTCCAGCACTTGAGTTGTGTGAGAGCTCCAGCACTTGAGTTGTGTGACTTTGAATGAATGACCTTGACCAACTTTCTCAGTTGGCTCAGAATTACAAGGTTTTCTGGGACAGGGAACGTTCGGTTATAAAACCAGATATTCCCCAGAAAATGGGACAGTTAGGCACCCCAAACAAGCTACTCAACCCCATTGTGCCTCGGTTTCTGAGTATAAAATGGGGTAATCTGTGGCCTGTTTCTCTGCTTCTTACCACCTGGAGATGTGCTTTTCAGAGAACACAGGAGCTGGGAGCATGGTTTAAATTCAATCTGGTCAAGAGAAGTTTAGGATTGACTGCATGCTCCTGTATCGCTGAGGCTGAACTGAAGTGCAAAGCCACTTTCTCCAGCATGCTGCTTGGACCTCTCAGCTGTTGCCCGTGTTGCAGCCTGAACCATGAGTCAAGAGCCTCCTGAGTTGATCACCTCCCAGTTGTTCCTGGCTGCTGCTTGTTCCCAGGTGAGTGTGGCAAGGTCCAAGCACACCATGCTCAGTAGGCAGTGTTGAGATTGGGGTTAGTTGTGTGTGAATGAAAGCAGCTTGAAACAGAAGATCCAGAATTCCAGTCACGTTAACATTGCGTAAGAAGAGCTTTGTAGGCTTCAGCCAGGATGGGTGGCATAAGCATGTCAGGAAGAGAGCAAAGTCTTCCCGAAGCTCTCTCCCCTGGTACCTGCTATTGATTCCCTTTCTTCCTGAAGTTGGTGGCCTCCACATTTTGCCCAGGAGCCAGGTTCATAGTTGTCCTCAACAATGTAGAGTGAGAAGGTGTGGAGCTTTTGTTCCTGTAGGAGGGTGAGTTCTAAGCAGAAAGTAACACCCTAGCTGATTTAGCTCAGTGGATAGAGCATCAGCCTGCAGACTGAAGGGTCCCAATTGAGATCCCCGTCAAGGGCACAAGCCTGGGTTGCAGGCTTGATCCCAAGTAGAGGGTGTGCAGGAAGCAGCCGATCAATGATTCTCATCATTGATGTTTCTATCTCTCTCTCCCTCTCCCTTCCTCTCTGAAATCAATAAAAATATATTAAAAAAAAAAAAAAGGAAAGAGAAGTGGATGAATTCAGCAGATGTAAATTTGGCCATCCACAGTTCCCCAAAAAGTTAAACATGGAGTTACAATGTGACTGAGAAATTCTCCTAAGTCTATACCAAAGAGAAATTCAAAACATATGTCCACACAAAAACCTATACATGAGTGTTCATAGTAACATCTAATCTAATAAAAGACAAACATGCAAATTGACTGTACCTTTGCTACACCTTAAGCCAAGCCATGGAGCTGAAGCAAGCAGGAAGCTTGGTTGCTCCAGTGATGGAGGAAGCCAAGCTTCCCGGCCGGCTCTGAGCTCCACTGAAGGCAAAAAAGTTTCAATTATAGAAGGTAAATAAATCCCAGAATTAAAAAAAAAGGAGGGGCTGGGAGCTTCCGTCGCCAGGGGGCTTGGCCAGCCTGAAAACAGCCCTCAGCCCCTCACCCAGGCTGGCCAAAACTCCATGGGGTGAGGGTCCCCACTTGGGTCGGGGAGGGCTTGACCAGCCTTCAAACAGCCCTCAGCCCCTCACCCAGGCTGTCCAGGCACCCCAGTGGGGACCCCCACCCTGAAGGGGGTGTGACCAGCTGCAAACAGC
>NW_006282400.1:35797-36685 GCF_000327345.1 Myotis davidii
TGAGAGGGCACAGGCCAGGTTGAGGGACCCCCTGAGTGCACAAATTTTTGTGCACTGGGCCTCTAGTCTCTATATATAAAAGCCTAAGTGACTATTTGACCGGTAGCTATGACACACACTGACCACCAAGGGGCAGATGCTCAATGCACAGGCATGGAACCATGGAACAGACTGATGAATCTCAGAGGGAAGGAGGAAGCGGGGAGGTCGGGAAGAGACTAACCAAAAATCTTATATGTGTACTAGAAGCCCGGTACATGGATTCATGCACCAGTGGGGTCGCTCGGCCTGGCCTGCAGGGATTGGGCTGAAACCTGCAGTCTGACATTCCCCGAGGGGTCCCAGATTGTGAGAAGGCTGAAGCCAGTCTGAGGGACCCCACTGGTGCACAAATCTGTGCACCAGGCCTCTAGTTACTTATAATAACTAAAAAGGGGAAACAACCCACAAGTCTATCAATTGATAAATGGGTAAAAATGTAATACATTGATACACTGGAATATTATCTATAATAATAAAAGGGTAATATGCTAATTAGACTGGACAGCCAAACCACCTTCCAGATGACCTTCCAGACTGTGAGGGTTGAGGCAGCATCTGGGGCTGCTGCTGCCTCAGCCTTTGGAGCTCCTTGCACTAATTTCATGCATCGGGCCTCTAGTGCAGCTATAAAAAAGGAATGAAGTATTGATTCAGGCGATGGCATGGATGAAAAGACAAAAGGCCACATATTATATTATTACACTAGAGGCCCGGTGCATGAAATCTGTGCACCGGTAGGGTCCCTAGGCCTGGCCAATGATCAGGGCCGATCAGGTTCCCCATTTCCCCACCTCCTCCCTTCGCTGCCTGCACGCCATCACCAAGCAGTTCCCCCTGCCTCTCCGT
>NW_006282400.1:36726-38959 GCF_000327345.1 Myotis davidii
CGCTCCCTTAGCGTCCCACCACCACCACTGGTCACCTGCCATGTTCCGCACCACCCCTTGGTGGTCAGCACACATCATAGTGAGCAATTTAACTCTCGTTCTCCCTATTGAACTCCCAAGTTCAATATGACACTTTGCATATTAGCCTTTTATATATATAGATAGATTTGCATAAAATGTCCAGTATAGGCAAATCCATAGAGACAGAAAGCAAATAGTAGTTACCAGGGAATGGGGAGTAACTACTAATGGGTACAGTGCTTCTTTTTGGGGTGATAAAAATGTTCTGGAATTAGGTAGTGGTAATGGTTGCATAGTATTATGAATACCTTTTAAACCACTGAATTGTACACTCTGAAAGGGTGAAATTCGTAGCATGTGAATTATATAGCTCAATAGGAATAATACAGTTTGGCCACTCAGTCCTGCTACATGTAGAAAGTGCAGCAGTGGAGCGATGCATTCAGGATCCATTGGAAGCCCTTGGTGGCGGGATGCAAGTGCTAGAGGATGGATGTGTCTCCTGGAACCAGGCACAGTGGGTCCTCCAGTTGGGTCTCAGGTGGCTAACAGCACACAGAGGTAATAAACCTTCCTGATGGCCGGGTGAGTTGTGGAGGGCATGAAGCTTCATGTTTTCTTGAGAACATCCATCTCCACCAGAATCAGACTAAGAACCCGAGTATGGTCAGGCTCATGTACACACAGGAGCTGGGGAAAGATGTGGTAGCCCCTCCGCCCTTCTTTCTCCTGGCACATCGACTGGGCCACAGTGTATCCCAGAGTGTAGGGTCGGATGCTGGGCACTGAAAGCCTCAGTCTGGAATGGGCCTCAATGACTTTCCAAATGTCATTATGGCAGAGAAACAAGACCTGCAGCAAGTGGCCATGTGGGCAGGAGCCACTACCCAAACTTAGCTCAACTGATTGCTTCCGTGAGATCCAACAGGTGTCATGTATCTCCTGATGGGCCTGTGAGCTTCAGCTTCAGCTTGGGGCTGTAGAGAACCGTTGAGGATTGTGCAGAGGGGACCCCAGCACCTGGTGATCAGTCAGCGAGTCCTGTCAGCTGAGAGGGAGCAGAACTCCAAGGGGTAGCTCACCAACCTCCCAAACCTCTGTTCCTTTGAGGGTCAGATACCGTAGGCCTGGTGTCATCTGTACCTACTGACTGGATAGGACATAGCACAGAACTGCAAACACGTTTCCTCAGAGAGGGTGCACTACTGGAAAAGCCTGCTTCCTCCCCGTCTCCTGTCTGTCCAGCCCCAAATAAATCAGGCCGTGTCATCTGGAAAGTCTTCCCAGTCTCTCATACACAAAGGAGGGGCATGTAATTAACATACACTGAGACTAGCAGGAGCTGGGACAAGCTTGGTTGCTTACTCCCCAAGTAAGCCCCCAAGTGCAGGGACCATGTCTGGTTGCTCACCGATGAATCCCTGTACATGTCACATAGTAGATATTCAATAACTAGTGCTTGGATTTGTGATTTCACTAGTAGCCAAAATGTCCCCAACTCAAGAGGGTTGACAGGTTGCATTTTAGTCCTACGGGGCAGACGCCCTGGAGGGTCATCATAGCCGTGCCCCTGACTGCGGCTGCACTGAGCTCATCGTCAGTGATTCTGACACCGAGGCACACAGAGCACAAGCACACGCACACACACGGGAGAGCACACCCACCGACACACTCCACTCAGCACTGGCTTCTCTTCCCGAAAGCGGGTGTCCAGCCCACTTCTAGCGTGACGCACCTGCTAGTGACCTGGCTGGGCTGCTCTTTTTGGAAATCCAGGCCAATCCATCCTGGTTGGCGCCTGGTAATTTTCCTTGGAAGCCCTGAACAGGAGTCACTCTTTTTAAAAAAAATATATATTTTATTGATTTTTTTACAGAGAGGAAGGGAGAGAGATAGAGAGTTGAAAACATTGATGAGAGAGAAACATTGATCAGCTGCCTCCTGCACATCTCCTACTGGGGATGTGCCTGCAACCCAGGTACATGCCCTTGACCGGAATCGAACCTGGGACCTTTCAGTCTGCAGGCCGATGCTCTATCCACTGAGCCAAACCAGTTTCGGCCAGGAGTCACTCTTGAGAAGATCCTGAATAATAGATAAGCACCACTGACTCTTGGCAAGCCTTCCGTGCTCACCCTTTCCACCCCCCACGGAGAGGACTCCAACTCGTAGCCTTTGGAGTAGTGGAAGGCTTCCCAAAGGAATGATGTGT
>NW_006282400.1:39088-41165 GCF_000327345.1 Myotis davidii
CATCACTGGGATTTTATTGGCTGGGCAGGTGAATAAATAAGAACACACGAGAAGAAGGCAGACAGTGGGCTCCCGGAGCCTGAGCTGTGTGAGGGTGAGGCTGGAGAGGGGAGTTGGAGCCAGACTGTGAAGGGCCTTGTGTGTTTAGCCAAGGAATTTCAACTTGATCTTGTTGGCAATGATAGGCCCTCAAAAAATTTTAAGCAGAAAAGTGACAGGATCAGAACTGTCTTTTTCAAAGATTAACCTGGAAAAGATGAGGATGGGGAGAAATGCGAGGAAGGGAAACCACCTCACGAGGCTGTGGAGACTGAGGGGTGAGCACGGAATAGGGTGGTGGCTGTGGAGGTGGGAAGGGTATTTTACATATATAGTCACCTGGACCAGTTGGAGGGAGGGGGTGAGAAGGAGAGATTCCAGACTATCCCACATGTTTCCAGGTCCGCCAGCTGGGAGGTCAGGATGCCATTCGTTCAGAGAGACATCAATAAGCTTATAGAGCGAGGGGGCTTTTGTAAAAAATATTTTTATTATGAAATAGTACACAAATATATAAAAGTATAAAAAAGAAACGTGTTACGTAGTACAATGGTAATAAAGCTGTTTTTTACTCATTAACTTGGAGTCACCTGTGGAATTTAGTCGGAAATTCTGTTTTGAAACATGATTAACAGACCCAGGATTACATAAATTAGCACTGTTTGGGTTACAAGTCCCAGAAACTTAACCCGCATTATTAGGCACAAAGGAAAATGTATTATAAGGACACAGGAACCCAAGGACAGCAATATGGCTGGGCATTGGGAAGGAGCTGGAACGCGGGACTCAAACACCATCAGAAATATCTCTCCTTGCCGAAACCGGTTTGGCTCAGTGGATAGAGCGTCGGCCTGCGGACTGAAGGGTCCCAGTTTGATTCCGGTCGGGGGCATGTACCTGGGTTGTGGGCACATCCCCAGTGGGAGATCTGCAGGAGGCACCTGATCGATGTTTCTCTCTCATCGATGTTTACAACTTTCTCCAGGAAAATGTATTATAAGGACACAGGAACCCAAGGACAGCAATATGGCTGGGCATTGGGAAGGAGCTGGAACGCGGGGCTCAGACACCATCAGAAGTATCTCTCCAGTGCTCCTCTCTGCAGGCTGGCTTCTTCACTTCTCTGGCTCAAGTGATGGGAGAAGGACCACGGGCAGTTCCCAACCTTTCCGTCTAGCAGATTCAATCTCCCAGAGGGTCCGTCAGTCTTAAAACTCGAGGGAAAGAACTATAGTAATTAGTCCAGCCTGAGGCATCCAACCCAGTAACTCAGTGTGCAGTGACATTGAACAAATGTGACAGCTCTTACCGCAACCGTCCAGGAAAGAAACTCCTCAAATAGTGGGCATCCAGCAGATGCCCACTCCAGGGCAGAAGGTGTTGGACTAATTAATTTGAAGAGCCACGTGGCTAATGGCTACTTGATTGGACAGAGCAGTGCTGGTGGATCTCAGCTAGGGGAGGCATATCTAAATCACCTGAGGTGTTTCTTTTTTAAAAATATATATTTTATTGATTTTTTTACAGAGAGGAAGGGAGAGGGATAGAGAGTTAGAAACATTGATGGGAGAGAAACATCGACCAGCTGCCTCCTGCACACCCCCTACTGGGGATGTACCAACAACCAAGATACATGCCCTTGACCGGAATCGAACCTGGAACCTTTCAGTCCACAGGCCCCTGGGACCCTTCAGTCCGCAGGCCGATGCTCTATCCACTGAGCCAAACCAGTTAGGGTCACCTGAGGTGTTTCTTAACCAACTTAACGCTCTTGTTGCTACTGTTTTCCTCTGCACACATCCCCCATTCAGACACTAAAACAGTGGGATAGAAAGGGCAACGGTGATAGGGATAAAGAACCACTGGCATAGAATGTTCCAAGTTATCTGTGTTACAAACCACTCCAATACTTGGCCTAAAACAGCAATATTTATTTTTGTCATAAATCCATGTTTGGGCAGGACTCAGAGGGGATAGCTCACCGCTGCTCTCCTTGGCATCAGGTGACGTGGCTGGAAGGCTGGGGCTGGGCCACCGG
>NW_006282400.1:41226-47518 GCF_000327345.1 Myotis davidii
CCCCAGCGGGGGCTTTGACCAGGGCACCTACAGGGTCTTGGGCTTCCTCACACTTGGGATTGGATGCCGGGGCGTGCCCTGAGTGGCGGGGGAGCAGAGTGCCCCGGCTGGCCAGGCGGGAGCGCTACCCTTTTTTAAAACGAGCCTCGGGACCCATGCGGTCACTTCTGTGCTCCGCTGACCTGAGCCACTAAGACCAGCCTCTATCCAAGAGGCCGAGGCGAGGCCCAGTCTGAGGACAGCAGTGCTGAGAGACTTGCAGACGTGTTTTAAAACCGCCCGTACGGTCCGTGAGAACACGGCCCCTCCTGTGCCCCACCTCCCCCTCTTCCCACCCACGGGCGGGGATGAAGGCCGTCAGTCCCTGGACTGTGAGACCTGGGGGCCCGGCCAGCTCCTCAGGCCAGAAACAGCGTTTGCTCTCAGCGGCCCCCGCCCGTCCTCCTGCACCCCTGGTTTCTCTGTGCTCTGTGCTCTGTAAAACCCCGTGTTGGGCAAGTCTGGGTGGTGGCGAAACAACAGCGCCAGCCCTCAGCCACCCCCTGTGCGGCCTGGCCGAAGGCCAAAGGCCGATGGGACTCAGCAGTTCACCCTCGCTGGTGGCAGCCGGTGGGTCGGTGAACTTCACCTGTCAGCCGCCCCCTGTGCACGTGTCAGTCCGAGTAAACCCGAGTCTCTCACAGCCAGTCCGCGCGGTGATTTCTCCGGGCCCTCAGCGCTTAGCATGACACCACCACAGACCCAGGAGCGATGAGCACCGGACAACTACACGCAGCAGCACACAGCCACCTGCCTCGGCTCGGAAATCGTTTTCCTCGCTGGTTCCAGGCGCAGCCAAGCCCACCCGAACACCCGGCCCTGGAGCGCCCACCCCACAACCCAGAGCACCCCTCAAAGACCCGACCCACAGACTTCTCTATTGCACACACTCCTTGAGTAACTTCCTGATTCCTTTTCTCAGAGATTCTTGGGGGCGCGGGGAGTGGGAGAGACTTGGAAGTGAGGGCACCTGGGTCCGGTCCCCACCTCACAGAGCCTATAAGAAGGACACAGGTTTATTTGGGAGTGCGGAGATTACGGGAAATCATTTTCTTCTCTATGTTTCCATTTTCTGTATTGTTAAATTTCTGATTGTGGTAAAATATACGTAACATAAACATACCATTTTAATGATGTGTAAGTACAGTTCAGGGGCATTAAACATAACTACATTGTTGCGCAACCATCACCACCGTCATTTCCAGAACTTTTTCATCTTCTCACACTGAAACTCTCTCTCCATTAAAGTAACTTCCCTTCCCCCTCCCCATCCCCCGCCCCTGGCACCCACCATTCTGCTTTCTGTCTCTATGAGTTTGACATGCCTTGTTGCAGGCTCTAGGAAACTGTAAGTAGAATCATACAGTATTTTTCCTTTGTGACTGGCTTATTTCACTTAGCATAATATCCTAGAGCAGGGGTGGGGAACCTTTTTCCTGCCAAGGGCCATTTGGAAATTTATAACATCATTTGCTTATTATAATTCACTTACTATAAATTTTGTTGCTATAAAAAAGCTCCTAGATTTATTGAATTTCGAGTCCTGCCTGCAGATGCCTTGGCAGGGCCGGACCAAATGATTTCATGGGCCTCATACAGCCCGCGGGCCAGACGTTACCCACCCCTATCCTAGAGGTCATCCCTGTGGTCGAATGTGCCCTGGCCAGGTGGCTCAGTTGGTTGAAAGCATGTTCTGGGCACCAGAAGGTGGCAGGTTCCATTCCCGGTCAAGGCACATACCTAGTTTGTGGGTTTGATCCCTTCCTCTCTCCCTAAAAATAAAAAAAATATGCTCAGGTGAGGATTAAAAAATATATGCATATTGAGAATGTGTCAGAATTTTCTTTCTTTTTGGGGTGAATAATATTCCAGTATGTATGTGTGTGTGTGTGTGTGGCATTTTGTCTATCCATTCATCCACTGATGAACATTTGTTTTTTTGTTTTTTTTTTTTTGTTTTTTTTAAATATATTTTATTGATTTTTTACAGAGAGGAAGGGAGAGAGATAGAGAGTTAGAAACATCGATGAGAGAGAAACATCCATCAGCTGCCTCCCGCACATCCCCCACTGGGGAAGTGCCCGCAACCAAGGTACATGCCCTTGACCGGAATCGAACCCGGGACCCTTCAGTCCGCAGGCCGACGCTCTATCCACTGAGCCAAACCGGTTTTGGCTGATGAACATTTGTTTCTACTTTTTGGCTTATTGTGAACAATAAGCTACCACACTGCTATAGACATTGTTGTGCAAATATCTGTTTGAGTCTCTGCTTTCAGTTTTTTTGTATATGCTTAGAATACATAGAGCATAATTATGGGATCATGTGGTAAATCTATTTAATTTTTTGAGGAAGCAGTTAAAATTTTTTAAGCTTTTTAAAAAAGTAATCAAAGAGCCCTGGCTGGTTTGGCTCAGTGGATAAAGCGTCAGCCTGCGGACTGAAGGGTCCTGGGTTCTATTCCAGTCAAGGGCACATGTCCAGGTTGCAGGCTCAATCCGCAGTGTGGGGTGTGCAGGAGGCAGCTAGCTGATCAATGATTCTCTCTCATCATTGATGTTTCTGTCTCTCTCTCCCTCTCCCTTCCTCCCTGAAATCAATACAAATATATTTTTTAAAAAGTGATAAAAGACTGTTAAGGATAAAACACCACCTGGCTGGTGTGGCTCTGTGGTTGAGTGTCGACCTATGAACCAGGAGGTCACAGTTGGATTCCCAGTCAGGGCACATGCCTGGGTTGTGGGCTTGATCCCTAGTAGGGGCCGTGCAGGAGGCAGCTGATCAATGAATCTCTCTCATCATTGATGTTTCTCTCTCTCTCTCTCTCTCTCTCTCTCTCTTCCTCTCTGAAATCAATAAAAATACATTTAAAAAAAAAAAGAATCAAAACACCCATTTCAAAACTTTAAAAACAGAAAAATCATGTTTGTTCATTATGATTTTTAATAATGTCTACTCTTCTAGTGTTTTTATTTATTTTTAAAGACTAATTGAGAGAGAGCATCCATAACAAATTTCAGGTTTTATTTGGTTATGTATGTGGATTTTTGAAAATAAAACATTTTTATTGTAATAAATACACATAACATAAAATTTACTGTCCTAACCATTTTTAAGTGTGCAGTTCAGTGGTATTAAGCCCAGCCGGCATGGCTCAGTGGTTGAGCGCCCCCGTGACCGCCTTTTGTCAGACACTAGCATTTCAGCATATTTTTGTAGCTTTTCACACTAAATGGTTGTCATTTTGCAAAACAAAATATTAACACCGGGTAAGAGTTGTGTTATGTTCCGGGAGCTTGCTAGACCAGGAATTTACATCTATGCTTCCCTCATCCCTCCTATGTACGTGGGCTGTGTGACTGGGCACGACACCTCCCTTATTGGGGCTCACTTGTCATCTGTCAGTGAGTCAAACCACACAACCTGAAAGGACACCAGGAGCTAATGACACCATCCCGTCGGCGCCCAGGCTCCTCCCACCCTCAGCCACGGGAGGAAGGAGCCAGGACGGCCAGTGTCCAGGGTCTTGGCCTGTTTTTGGCCCTGGACTTTTCCCAGGAGCTTGGCATTGTTGCTACCACGCCTCACCTCACAGATATTTTCTAACCGAAACTGGGGCAAATGGTCTGAAAACATGGAGATGTAGAAGACATGAAAACATTTTATTGTAATAAATACACATAACATAAAATTTACTGTCCTAACCATTTTTAAGTGTGCAGTTCAGTGGTATTAAGCCCAGCCGGCATGGCTCAGTGGTTGAGCGTTGACCTATGAACCAGCAGGTCACTGTTCAATTCCCCGTCAGGGCACATGCCCAGGTTGCAGGCTTGGTGCCCAGTGTGGGGCGTGCAGGAAGCAGCCCATGAATGATTCTCTGACATCATTGATGTTTCTATCCCTCTCCCCCTCCCTAAACCACACAACCTGAAAGGACACCAGGAGCTAATGACACCATCCCAGGCTCCTCCCACCCTCAGCCACGGGAGGAAGGAGCCAGGACGGCCAGTGTCCAGGGTCTTGGCCTGTTTTTGGCCCTGGACTTTTCCCAGGAGCTTGGCATTGTTGCTACCACGCCTCACCTCACAGATATTTTCTAACCGAAACTGGGGCAAATGGTCTGAAAACATGGAGATGTAGAAGACATGCTCATGAAAAGAAGGCAGAAGGCTCGCTCCCGCAGGAGGGTGTGGGGGCTGGATGGCAGGCGCTCAGCGGGCAGGACAGGGCCACGGCAGCCTCCAGAGAGCAGGCGGAGGGAGGCGCGAGGTGCTGGGGTGGAGGGGGTGGGAAATGGGCCTCTGGGTGCATGTTCTGGGGCCTGACAATGGGGTGACACTGAGTTCAACAGAGCCACTGCCCATTCTGGCCCCACCCCTCTTGCCAGGAACCGCCTCCCCAACAACCGACCGCAGTGACCACATCCCCCCAGGTTGCCTTGGAAACACGCCTCAGGACAGGGGAGCTGGGGCACAGTTGCCCAGCAACAGGTGGTGCCCTCCCTTCCGCCCTCATCTGAGGCCCCGCTCTGCGCCCTTCCACAGGCCGGGGAAGAGCTGCTCTGAAGGGAGAGGGGAGCCCAAGGACAGAAGACGGAGGTGAGGAGCACAGGAGCCCCTGTAGTGGGGAGCCCCTGGGACCAGCCCCCACCACTTCCTCTCTATAGGCCCAGCAGGGCCTGAGGGGCTGAGGAGGCAGAGGGAAGACGCCCTTGGGGCCCTTAGAGCTTTGTCCAAGGCACCTGGGACCTGGGAGGGGAAATGGGGTTCTGAACAGGAGGGCCGGCTGGGGGCCCCAGTGGTGCTTCCCCCCTTTCCTCCTCTAGCCCTCCCCGGGGTCCCTCTGGGCCTGTTTCTCGGGCCAGATCCCCAGCCCCTGACCCCGGCTCTCTGCTCAGTCCTGCCTGGGCCCTGGCTGCCTCTCGGCCTCCGGATGGAGCTTCCTCTCCCGACCCTGTCTCCCCAGATGCCGTGGACTCCAGAGCAGCCCTCTGGGCACATGGAAGGGCCGCCTGCAGCGGAGTCGGCCTCGTGGCCCCCGCTGCCCTGTGGGCCTTGCATCCCCATCATGCTGGGCCTGGCCATGCTGGCCGCCCTCTTCCTCCTCACCACGGCTGTGCTGGCCGAGCGCCTGTTCCGCCGCTCTCTGCGACCCGGCCCCAGCCCCCACGCGCCCACCCTGGTCTGGCGCCCCGGCGGAGAGCTGTGGATCGAGCCCACCGGCACCCCCCGGGAGCGCTCTGAGGACTGGGAGGGCTCGCACCCGCCTGTCCCCGGGGGCACCTTGGAGGCCCGAGCAACAGCCCCGCCTGCCCCTTCGACTCCACACGCCCCTCCCAGCTTTTTTGTTCCGCAGATCCCACCCCAGTCCCCAGCCCCAAGTACCTTCTGGGGGCCCCACGCCTGGGAAGGGAGGCCCCATGCCCCGGGCCTGGTGAGCTGGGCTGAGCCTGAACAGAGGCCAGAGCCCAGCATGAGTTTGGGGAGCCCCCAGGCCCGGAGACAGCGGCCAGGGAGCCCTGACCCGGAGTGGGGCCTCCAGCCTCGGGTCACCCTGGAGGACATCTCAGCTTTCTGGAGGCGAGAGAGCCGCACCAGCGTGGGCTTCTGAACCCCCCGAGCCCGAGGACTGGCCCCCAGAGGCCTCTGAGCAAAGCCCGACTCAGAGCTCCCGCTGGGAACCAGCTGACACCCGAGGCCGGGGGAGGAGGCCGGGCTTTTCACACCCGATCTCAGTTCAGCTGGGTCTGGTCTGGCAGGCGGGTGTGGACACAGCCGGTGCTGCAGGCGAAGCTCAAGGTGCCTCTGCTTAGCTGCCTGCAGGGGCGCTCCGTGCAGCGTGGAGGTGGGAGGACTCTGGGCCGGAAGCCGCCGGGGTCACGTTCCTGATGAAGAATTCAAGGTATGCGGCCGGCAAGGATGAGCATCGCCAGCGGCTTCCGCCTCCCGCGCTGTGTGTCCAGGTGCCGGTGCCGGAGGGCAGGGCGCGGTGGCTGAAGGAGAGCTGCCGGCGGTGCTAGCAGATGGCAGGAGCCCCGCTCCCGGAGCCACAAACCCCGCCAGGAAAACACAGGCGGAGAGGCCAGACCAGCAAAGGAGCCTCTTTCGGAAAATGAACCGAGCCTTGGACCCCAGCGCAGAGCGCAAACGAGGGGAGCCAAGCCGGGGAGGCCGCTCTGCCTTCAGCCGGGGCCCAGAGCCGGATAAACCAGCGGCTCCTCTGCGGTCTCTGAAGGCTGACACCCCAGCCTGCG
>NW_006282400.1:66383-66723 GCF_000327345.1 Myotis davidii
TGCATCCCCATCATGCTGGGCCTGGCCATGCTGGCCGCCCTCTTCCTCCTCACCACGGCTGTGCTGGCCGAGCGCCTGTTCCGCCGCTCTCTGCGACCCGGCCCCAGCCCCCACGCGCCCACCCTGGTCTGGCGCCCCGGCGGAGAGCTGTGGATCGAGCCCACCGGCACCCCCCGGGAGCGCTCTGAGGACTGGGAAACCGAGACTTTGACCCCAGCGCAGAGCGCAAACGAGGGGAGCCAAGCCGGGGAGGCCGCTCTGCCTTCAGCCGGGGCCCAGAGCCGGATAAACCAGCGGCTCCTCTGCGGTCTCTGAAGGCTGACACCCCAGCCTGCGGCGT
>NW_006282400.1:66785-68609 GCF_000327345.1 Myotis davidii
GAGGACATCTGAGGTTGAACCAACATGGAAAACTGTCCCAGGGCAGGGCAGCTCCCAAAATGCAGCCTCTGGCCACCCCCTTAAACCCCCCCCACACCTCGACCCGCCCTCCCAAGCTGGCTGGAATGTTACAGAGAGACAGGTCCCCCCAGGCAGGCTTGCTTATAAGGCTCCAGCTCCACCTGGAGAAAGGGAGCCCCCAAACGTCCTTGGCCCCATAGCACCCGTCAGCTGACCTCGCTGGGAGCAGAGCCAGGGGCCGGGCAGAGGTCAAGGAGTTTTCACTCCAAACTGCGGTCATGACTGTTAGGGCTCTTGCCATATCGGTTTACCAACTGTACTATCATTTACTTTCTGTTGTCTTTGAATTGGTTTACTATTTGCTTAATGAATGTATTGTAGAAGGAATGTTTCTGTATCACCTCTGTAAATGGAAAACCCGTATCACTCGCCATAAATAGAAGGTCAAATAAATACATTGTAAACAAAGACAGTCAGTTCTGAGTAGACACTGTTCCCTGCTGGAGGCAGTGACCTTAAGGGCTGGTCTTTCTTTGTTGTTGTTGTTTTTAAAAAAGGAGGGATGGTGTCAGCAAGTGTTAGGCGTCCAGCGGCCACGCTGCGACCCCCTCAGACGTGCTCAGACAGGTGGGTCCTGCACCGGAAGCAGGGACAGCGAGCCTGTGCTCCCTGACGCCGGCCAGGGGCCTTGGACTTCACCCACACGGGGAACTGCTGCTCCGAGGGCCAGGGCTCTGGGCCTGCACCTGCCCTCTCATCCCCCAGATGCCAGAAGTGGAAGGAGCAGTAGAGGAATGAGTGGCCCCTAGGCCAGTGGTTCTCCACCTTGGCTGGACGTTAGAATCAGCGGGGAATCTTTTTAAAATCCTGATTTCTGGGCCATCCTCCGGAAATGGTTTCTTTGTTATGGGGCGCGGCCACAACACCCCCCGGAGCGCTCCGAGGCCCACAGGGCAGCGGGGGCCACGAGGCCGACTCCGATGCAGGGGGCCCTTCCATGTGCCCAGAGGGCTGCTCTGGAGTCCACGGCGTCTGGGGAGACAGGGTCGGGAGAGGCAGCCAGTGCCCAGGCAGCACTGGGGGGTGGGGGTGGGGATAAGACGGACACGTAACTGACACAAGGCAGGGCTCCTGTCCCGCCTGCCTCTCAGACGGGTAATGATGTCACCCGTCAGGATCAGCGGGCAGGACTGGTGGTGGGGACTCCGCCCCCAGTAGTTCTCAACCTTCGTCTCCAGTCTCGAGGTGAGTGGAGGGCCCGACCTCTTCGTTGCCAAGCTCTGAATTCAGAGCAGCTCTGGCTTTCAACTTCCTCCTTGTGCGGCCCCTGGGGGTTCCCCTTCCTTCCCTGAGGCCCAGCTGCGCATTTTACAGGATGTTTGTTTGATTTTATGCAGCATTTCTAGATGTTTCGTGGTGGCAATGTGCTTGTCCGGTTATAACATCCACAGTATCCCAGCAAAACCAGACTATTTCCTCTGTAAACAAACTCCCCTCTCCCCACTTAAAACCACAGCTCAATTCCCTTGGCCGGAGCGTCGTCCATGCCCCACAGGCTGCAGGTTTGGCTCCCGGTTAGTGCACATATCTGCGATGCGGGTTTGAACCCGGGTCAGTGCCTCTCTCTCTCTCTCTCTCTCTCTCTCTCTCTCTCTCTCTTTCTCTCTCTGCACCCTTCCACTCTCTCTAAAAATCAATGGAAAAAATATCCTCGGGTGTGGATTAACAAACAAAAAAACCAACAACAACTAATTCTCCATCCCTCACCACAGTGACATGACCTCTCACCTCCTTCACAGACAA
>NW_006282400.1:68953-70405 GCF_000327345.1 Myotis davidii
CCATGCTCCCACCCGGGCCTGTCCGCAGCATTGGGCACCCGGTCCCACGGGCACAGTCTCCCCTTGCCGGCTGTGGCCCCGCACACCCTGGCTGCCCTGGCCTCCCTCTGCCTTCCTCAGGGGTCGGCCCTGGGCGGCTGTGCTCTCCTTCGACACACTCTCCCCG
This sequence comes from Myotis davidii, assembly GCF_000327345.1. Classification (NCBI taxonomy): domain Eukaryota; kingdom Metazoa; phylum Chordata; class Mammalia; order Chiroptera; family Vespertilionidae; genus Myotis; species Myotis davidii. The sequence goes on from NW_006282400.1 coordinate 69,120, forward strand.
GCAGCCTCATGACACCGTGGCTTCCATTGCTCTCATGTGGTCCTCCCGAAGACATCCCCCCGTTATTCTAAAGTCATGGTGCCCGTGGGAGAGAAAACACGATGAGCAACGGAAGGTGATCTCGAGCCAGTGTGTGGCCACCCCTGGGGACTCAGTGTTTGTCCCCAGGGCAAAACCAGCACCGCACTGCCCCCCAAAAGTGCAGGGGCCGTGGATTCACATGTATAAGAGGCCAAGCCAGAGCCGGGGGCGAGGGGTGTGGACGAGGGGACGGAGGTGAGAAGAGACCGCAGGTCTGTCTCTGGGCACAGCTGCCACTCGGTGCCGCCAGCCACGCCCATCCCTCCGACTGCACCAGAAGCTAAAACTCCGGGGCTCGGGGTAAAATCAGCCAATGTACTTATAAACGTGACGATGTAGGGACCCATAGGAGCCAAATGAAGCAAGGCTGTGGGCCACACGTGGCTCGGGGGCATCGCTGGAGGTCCCTTCTACGCAGCCGTGGACAGGTGCGCATTGTCTTGGCCTTGGGGGGTTGGAGGCGGGCAGCCTGCTCCCAGAGGCCTCAAGCTGGGGCCTTCCCCACATTCACGCTATCGATGTTCAAAAATTCTTCCCTGTGGGAGGCTTTCCCTTATCACCTCTGGCCTCTGTCCACTGGGGCCTGTAGCAGCCCCGAGTTGTCAGCCACAAATGTCGCCCGGGGCGGGGAGGGGACCAGGAACCTCTGCTCTAGGTGAAGTGTTTCAATGAATTCACACACCTGCCCATGGGGCGCGGCCCTGTCTCAGGGACAGGACGGCCGGGGAACCAGTGACACCAAAAATTCAGGAATAAGATGAAGAGACAGGCGACCAGCCCTGGAGGACCAGGAGTCAGGTCCCGCACCCCAAACAGGCGGAGGCTCCTGGGAACACCCTGCGGCTGCAGAAAAAGAAAGAGTTCTGGGAATTACACACATAATTTCCCAAATTAGAGAGTTAAAGGGAAGTACAGGGGACAGAGTTTAAACGTTTTTCAGGATGTAGAGCAAAATGACAAAGAAATGGGAAACGGGAAAGGAAAGTTAAGCGATGAAGGATCCTTCCATTCAACGTTCATCGTTAATGGGAGTCCCAGGAAAACACAGGGGGGACCAGCCGGACTGTGATTGAGGAAAACAGGGCCAGCGGGCGGAGAGGTCTGCGCACTGGAAGGCCCGGGAGGTCTTAGCAACACCACCCCGAGACTCCCGCTTCTCACCAGGGTTACCCCTGCTTGAAACCACACCACCACCACCGCCACCC
>NW_006282400.1:70720-73758 GCF_000327345.1 Myotis davidii
TCACCACCACCACCACCGCTGCCACCACCATCACCCCAACCACCACCCCTCCACCATCACCACCACCACCATCACCACCACCACCACCCCTCCACCATCACCACCACCAAACCAGCAAAATACATGAAATAACAGTTTTCAAAACACTGGACACCAAGCAATGAAAGGAAGGAAAGCAATGAAAGCCCCGAGAGAAAGGAAAGCCATCAAGGTGGTCCTTTCCGGAGGCCCAGCTTGCTGCTTTGAGAGTTTCCCAACTGCACGCAGAGTCGGAGCCTGAAGGGGACCCTGAGGACTCCTGGAGCTGAGCGTGCGGGGGGACCACAGCAGCTGGAGGCCCGGAACAGAACATGATGCAGAGAAGAGTGAGCTGCCCGGAGAGAACCCCAAGGTCTGTGGAGCGGCCCCCGTGAGTATTCAGCAGAGAACTGCTCGGCACCCAAGGCCCGGGAAGAGCCACCTGAAGAGCCAGCGGGCGCAGCGTGCAGGGTTCACACAAGGCCAGGCCTTCCCACCAGCCAGCCTGGAAATGCCAAGGTCACTGGGCTGTCCTCGGGGAGGCCTTGGCCTGGTAGTGGCGAATAATTAATTAACCCAGAGACTGAACAGACTCGGAACCTGCCTAACAAATCACACAGGTCACAAAGCTACGGGCATTCCACACGGTAAAATCCGCAGTGTCAGGCAGGCAAGCCAAGATCACAGCACATGCGAGGAGGTAGCCACCATAACCCACACTGAGGATCATCACCCATCAACCGAAACCAACCCAGACTGACACGAGTGTTAGAACGAGAAGATGAAAACGCTATTCTAACTGTATCCACATGTTTAACAAGTTAGGTAGAGACATGGAGATACACAAAAGATACGTCAGACTTCTAGAAAAGAAAATTACGATATCAGAGATGAAAAATACACTAGTAATAACAGATTAGACATTGTAGAAAAAAATTAATGTTGTGACACAGCAATAGAAACTACCTAAAAATGAGTAATAAAAAAAAGAAAAAGAAAAAAACAGAAGCTACCTAATCCAAGACAGAGAAAAACTAATTTTAAAAAAATTAAAAGCACATTAGTGAGCTGTGGAACAACTCATGCAGCCGAATATGTGAATAATTGGAGTTGAAGGAGAGACATGGGGGCACAAGAAAAATATTTTAAGAACCAATGACTGAACAATTTCCAAATTTGATTAAAATTGTAAATCCAAGAAACTCAACAAGTCTCACACACAAGAAACTGCACCAAGGCTCATCATAATCAATGTCCTCAAAGCCAGTGATAAGGCGAAACTTCTAGAAGCATCCAGAAAAAAAGTATGCAGAGGTAGCTCAACATCACTGATCATCAGAGAAATGCAAATCCAAGCCACAAGGTACCGCCTCACGCCCGTGAAGGTGGCTGCTAAAAAAAGAAAGAAGAAAACAAGGGTCAGTGAGATGTAGAGAAATCGGAACGTGTGCACTGTTGGTGGGAATGGAGAACGGTCCAACCACTATGGAAAGTAGCATGGGGGTTACTGAAAATGTTAAACATAAAATTACCATGGGATTTAGCACCCCCACCTCTGGGTATATGCCCAAAAGAATTGAAAGCAGGGTCTCAAAGCACACCCATGTTCTTAGAAGCACTACTCACAGTGACCAAAAGGTGGAAGCAATACGGGGGTCCATCGACAGATGAGTAGATAAGCAAAATGTGGAGTATACATCCACACAGCAGAATACTATTCAGCCTTAAAAAGAAAACCCTGTCACATGCTACAATATGCATAGAACTTGAGGACACTGTGCTAAGTGAAATTAGTGTCAGAGAGACAAATACTGTATGAGTCCACTTCTATGAGGAATCTAGAAAAGTCGACTTCATAGAGACAGACGGGAGAATGGTGGTTGCCAGGGGCAGGGGGACGGGGTGGGGAGGTGTTTACTGGGTGCAGAGTTTCAGTTGGGGAAGATGGAAGGAGCTCTGGAGGCGGGTTACACATGTGAATATGCTTACCACAGAACTGTGCACTTAGAAATGGTGACGGTGGTCACTGTGATGCGTCCATTTTCATAAAGTCCTACTAAGCTGGCAGAACCAAACTGGGTGGTTTAGAGATTTACACCTGGGAGAAAACTACAAAGAAAGTCAAGAAGATGGTGACCACGGCCGTCAAAATGGTCGTGACCTCGGAGCAGGGACCAGCCTGGGATGGGGGTTGGCCTCTGGGAAGCTGGCCATCTTTCATTTCTTTTCTTTTTTTTAAAAAAAATATATTTTATTGATTATTTACAGAATGGAAGAGAGAGGGATAGAGAGTTAGAAACATCGATGAGAGAGAAACATCAATCATCTGCCTCCTGCACACCCCCTACCGGGGATGTGCCCGCAACCAAGGTACATGCCCTTGACTAGAATCGAACCTGGGACCCTTCAGTCCACAGGCGGACGCTCTATCCACTGAGCCAAACCAGTTAGGGCAATCTTTCATTTCTTGACCAAGGTGATAGTTCTTTTCATACACATTCTACCGTAAAAGAGAAAAAACACTTGGGGGATGTCTTTGCAGATTGATGGGGCCCAACACAGTGGATGAAATGGGTCCAGACCAAGACTTTTAGAGCACGGGGCCAGGGAAGAGCCCGCCTGCTCCCAGAGACGAGAGGTTTTCTGTCGTAAACTAGCATGGAACTGGGTCCCCCGTGCTGACCACGGAGCCGGAGGGACAGCTGTGCATTCAAAACACCAAGGACAAGTGGCTTCCCACCTTGATTCTCTACCCAACGATAAAGTGTGAAAGTAAAATAGACATTTTTCCACTAGCAAATGCTCAAAGATGCACCCTTACTTATCAAGGTTCTAGAGAATAGACCAACCAAAGCCAGGGCTAAAGCAAGAAAGACACAGAATCCAGGAAACTAGGGATCAACTCAAGAAAGAGGTGAAGGCCCCAGCTGGTGTGGCTCAGTGGATAGAGCATCAGCCTGCAGACTGAAGGGTCCCGGGTTCAATTCTAGTCAAAGGTACATCTCTGGTTGCAGGCCCAA
>NW_006282400.1:74008-76966 GCF_000327345.1 Myotis davidii
GTCTTTGCAGTTGATTGGGGCCAACACAGTGGATGAAACGGGTCCAGACCAAGACTTTTAGAGCACGGGGCCAGGGAAGAGCCCGCCTGCTCCCAGAGAGAGAAGGTTTTCTGACCGTCGTAAACTACCATGGAACTGGGTCCCCCGTGCTGACCACGGAGCCGGAGGGACAGCTGTGCATTCAAAACACCAAGGACAAGTGGCTTCCCACCTTGATTCTCTACCCAACGATAAAGTGTGAAAGTAAAATAGACATTTTTCCACTAGCAAATGCTCAAAGATGCACCCTTACTTATCAAGGTTCTAGAGAATAGACCAACCAAAGCCAGGGCTAAAGCAAGAAAGACACAGAATCCAGGAAACTAGGGATCAACTCAAGAAAGAGGTGAAGGCCCCAGCTGGTGTGGCTCAGTGGATAGAGCATCAGCCTGCAGACTGAAGGGTCCCGGGTTCAATTCTAGTCAAAGGTACATCTCTGGTTGCAGGCCCAATTCCCAATGGGGAACATGCAGGAGGCAGCCCATCAGTGATTCTCATCATTGATGTTTCTATCTCTCTCTCCCTCTCCCTTCCTTTCTGAAATCAATAAAAATATATATTAAAAAAAAATAGAAGATGTGAAGGAAGTCCCAGTGGGCAGTGAAGGGAGCCTAGGAGACCGCTCTGCAGCCTGGGGAACAGCCACTCCAGGTGCAGGCAGGTCAGAAGCTGCAGAGAGGTGTCTCTAAGAAATTAGAAAATCTGCCAAAACCGGTTTGGCTCAGTGGATAGAGCGTCGGCCTGCGGACCGAAAGGTCCCGGGTTCAATTCTGGTCAGGGGCATGTACCTGGGTTGTGGCCACATCCCCAGTGGGGAGTGTGCAGGAGGCAGCTGATCGATGTTTCTGACTATCTATCTCTCTCCCTTCCTCTCTGTAAAAAATCAATGAAATATATTTTTTTAAAAAATTAGAAAATCTAATGTGTTTGAATGTAATGAGATATTTCAATCTCCGGGGAAGAGCCGGGGAGGGGGCGGAAGTGGGGCGGGGGGCCATTTGTAATACTTCCAACAATAAAGTCTTTTAAAAACCTCAAGGCAAGAGTTTAGGCTTGAATTAGTGTTCGAAATACACAGCAAACAAATAAAACAAAACAACAAAGATGCTTGCTTTTGGTCAAAAGGCAGCCGAGTATCAGGAAGCCAGTGGCCTGTGGACAGCCCTTGGCTGGTGCTGAGGCCTCGAATCTCTTAGCTCAGAAAGAGGAAGGTCGCCCAGGGACCCACTGCACTGGACACGTGCAAAAGGCTCTCTGCCCTGCCCATTTCCCGGTGAGCTGTGCCCCATCTCCTGCTCTAGGGAGCGCCACGGCGCTGCAGTAGAGGAAGCCACATCTGGGGCAAACCTCCAAGCACCATGAGACTGCAAGAGCTGTTCCTCGCGGCCTGCGGTCAGCTTTTCTTCAGCACTTTGTAGTTTGGTCTTACACGCCAGCTACTTAGCGCCCCAGAAAGCACCTCTCAATTGTTACCGAGTAACTGCCAACACGACCTTACTCAGGAAGCGACTGGAACAAGGCACGGAGGTGATGAAACATTTATGGAATTTTACCTACCATGCGCCCTGGAAGGGCTATTGGTGAATTAATACATGTGTCTGCACCACATAACACCACCGTGGGGTTTTTTAAAGATCCAGGGTTTCATGGCTTTCAGATACAGCTTGGTTGGCTGATAATGTCTTGCCCTTTTTGAATGCTTTCAGCTTTCACTGGCCTTGGCATTCTAAAACGGATGCCCGCTGAGTTCACTGACGGTCAGTCTGGTTTGACTTCTTGCCTTCCCGGACCCTCTAGACCAGCGGTTCTCAACCTGTGGGTCTCGACCCCTTTGGCGGTCGAACGACCCTTTCACAGGGGTCGCCTAAGCCCATCCTGCATATCAGATATTTACATGACGATTCATAACAGTAGCAACATTACAGTTATGAAGTAGCAATGAAAACAATTTTAGGGAGTCCCGGCCCGGGACACAAGATGGCGGGAGCGGCGCTGGGGAGGGAGAGGCGGAGGCGGCAAAACGGGCGGCCGAGCAGAACGTATAGCCGCATCCCCTCGAGTCCGCTTCAGGCAGTTGCTGATGCAAGGAATTCCCTGGGCCCTTGGGTTAGATGGAGGAGGGGTGAGAAGGTGGGTAAGTAGAGAGGACGGATGGGTTGGTGAGTGAATATGAGTCTTGGTGATCTCTGGAATGCACAAGGCCTGGAAAAGTCACTGAGGTACCTTGGGCAATTGGATGTGGATCTGATAAGGGGATTAACCTGGAAAAGTAGGAACTACTGCCTACACACATACTCACACCCCTCAGCTTTCATTCTTTTCTTTTTTTAAATATATTTTATTGATTTTTTTACAGAGAGGAAGGAAGAGGGATAGAGAGTTAGGAACATCAACCAACTGCCTCCTGCACACCCCCAACTGGGGATGTACCTGCAACCCAGGTACATGCCCTTGACCGGAATCGAACCTGGGACCTTTCAGTCCGCAGGCCGACGCTCTATCCACTGAGCCAAACCGGTCAGGGCTCAGCTTTCATTCTTGAGCAGATGCTACACTTAGTATTCATAGCCTCCATGGCTGTTCTCTTTGGAACCTGGAAGGAAAATGGAAGGTGGAATCAGAGAATGGACGATGGTGGGATTACAGTGCCCTCTGCTGGCCATACGTGGACTTGACATTTGGTATTTTCAGGTATTTTGTTCATTGTCTGCTTCCCACCCTCCTCCTCCACACTAGAATATAAACTCCTTGAGGACAGGGATTTCTGTCTGTTTACTCATTGTTGTATATTCGGTGTCTAGAATAGTGCCTGGCACATAGTAGGTGCTCAAACCCTGCCCCACCACTTTACTGATGTCTGACCTGACAGCTCTCTTAACTTCATAAAGGCCTTGGTTTCCCAACGGGTAAAATGGGGAC
>NW_006282400.1:77019-77379 GCF_000327345.1 Myotis davidii
AAGGAGGCGTAGTGTGCTGGGCGAGGGCACCCGGTCCGTGCGTGCTCCCTCCGCGCTCACCAGCCAGTCTATGCTGGGCGAGGGGCCGCCTGCGGAAATCCTCCCAACCCAGCCCCGGGCTGGCCAGGAAGGAGGGAGTGGAGCCCCACAGACAGGGCACTGCCAGCCGAGGGTGCGATTCCTCTTGCCATCCGCCCCCTGGCTGCCCCCCTCCCCCTCCAGCCCGCAACTCTTCCAGCTGCTCGCATCCCAGAGGCTGTAAGTGCACTGAGCCTGTCAGCTGTGCTCCCTCCGCCGCATTCCTTCTCGTCCCCCGGCCGCACCCCCGGTCCAGCCCTGGGAGGTCCAGCCCTGGGAGGT
>NW_006282400.1:77460-78128 GCF_000327345.1 Myotis davidii
TTCGCCTGCCCGGGACCCAGGCTCCTCTGGAGGTGGCTGAGGGCTGAGCCCTTCCCGGGCTCAGGGGGAGCTGGAGACTCCGCCCGCAGATTTCCTTTTCTCTCCCCTTTGTCTCATTCCTGCGCCCCCCCCCTTTTTTAAAGCAGCACTGAGCTTATTTATTTATTGTTTTATATTTTTTTATTGATTTTTTTACAGAAAGGAAGGGAGAGAGAGAGAGAGTTAGAAACATCGATGAGAGAGAAACATTGATCAGCTGCTTCCTGCACTCTCCCTACCAGGTATGTGCCCGCAACCAAGGTACATGCCCTTAACCGGAATCGAACCTGGGACCCTTCAGTCTTCAGGTTGACGCTCTATCCACTGAGCCAAACCGGTCAGGGCAAGGAACTGTATTTAAAGGGCCAGAAGGTTGAGAACCACTGCTCTAGACTGAGTGCCCCAGTTGGCGGGTGCGGGGAGGTGTGGCAAGGGATGGATACATGGAAGGAGGTAGCTGAGTGGGTGGATAAGAGGGTGGCCGGGAGGTTAGATGGAGGAGGGGTGAGAAGGTGGGTAAGTAGAGAGGACGGATGGGTTGGTGAGTGAATATGAGTCTTGGTGATCTCTGGAATGCACAAGGCCTGGAAAAGTCACTGAGGTACCTTGGGCAATTGGATGTGGATCTG
>NW_006282400.1:79446-82512 GCF_000327345.1 Myotis davidii
TCCGTCCGCCTGGGTCGTGGGGCTCTCGAGTGAGACTCGGGCCCACATCTCCCTCTGCTCCTCTCAGGCCCATTCCCTCCTGGGTCCCACCTGCTTTGCCCCCCAGTTCCCAGCTCATCCAGGGCCCCAACTTCCCTGTCCTCACACCCAGGCGTACCCCTGGTTCTACGGGGGCTCCGTTCTCCTGCTTCAATCAGGTCTGAGGAGCTGGGGCTCAGCTTTCCTGCTTTCCCTGGGGGACAGGACTGAGGTGCAGTGTGTGAGAGGACAGGTGGCGCCTGCGGGCTGTGTCCTGCGAGGAGGGTCCCTTCCTTCCGTTCGGGGTGTTACCAAAGGCAGCGCCCACCCCGCGGGTCTCTGCTGGGGAGTCTTCCCGGGGCGAGCCTGCTCCCCGCAGGTCTGAGGGGCGGGGCTTTCGCATCACGATGAGCTCAGTGTTTCCCTGATCTGCCCCTTCCTAGGCCCCTCGGGGTCTCCGGGGTGGGAGGGGGCTCAGGGAAGGTACCCCCACAGGCAGAGCGGGCCTCCAGGGTCCCCGGGGGAAGGAGCCTTTGGGATGAGAGCTGGTCTTCTCTCCTGGCGAAGGGCGAAGAGAGTGGGTTCGGGGAGGGGAGAGGGGCTCCAGCTGGAACCCTCTGGAGGTGTCACCTCAGGGGCCACCTTCATCCTAGGGAGCCCTCGTGTCCCATTCCTCACAGAGCCGCCCCCCCCCCTGCCCCCCCTCTGCCCGCGGGAGGTTAGAGAGATGAGCCCTGGGCTGGGGCTGGGAGGGGTGGGGAGGCGCCCAGCTGAGCGAGACCTCAGGTGTGTGTTTGGGGAGCAGGATTCAGACTCCCTGCTTAGACCCCTGGTCCTGACTTTGCATGGAAGGAAATGAGCCCCCTGAACATGTACCTGCCCCACCCCAGCCCTCACCCCCTCAGCTCACCGTTGCCCTGGCCCCAGCTGCTCTACCGACCTCCTCTCCCAACCGACGGCCCCGGGAACCAGGCCCCGAAAGGAAAGGCGGGCCGCACCAAGCAGAGCCTTCACCTTGGGAAGACGCACGGTGACGTCTGCTGGGGCCCCAGGAGGCGAGGGATGGACAGGCTCTCACCTCCACCAAAGAGGCGGCAGCAGTAGCCAGAGGTGAGGGGCAAAGACAATAACCCACAAAAAGAGCATCCACCCAGCGGAACGGTCCCTCCGGGCATCCCGCCTGACGCCACATGTCCTCCAACGAGACGTCATTCATTGCAAAACACATGCCATCCCTCAAAAAGAGCAGAGCCCACCTAACGATGACCATAGCTTGCTTCCCTCACCACTTCTCCTCATACTGTAGGAAGGGCTCAGCGGGACTGATTTCAACAGAGATGATCAGGTTGTGCCTGTAACCTGATGTGCAGGCCACAGCAGCCGCGGGATGGCCGGTGCCTGGCTGACAGTGGCCATCGGACACCGTTGATTAAAGACACAACCTGACTGGCGAGAAGGCAGAGTGTGAAAAAGTGCACAGCAGAAAAGACAACTCTGGTAAGTTCTATTATTTCCCGAGCGCTTACCATGTGTTAACTACTGCCAAAGAAATGTATAAGGTTGGTCCTTTATTAGACCCATTTTACAGATTAGGAAACCGAGGCGAGCAGAGGTAAAGTCCCAAGAAACCATGTTGTCCGTGGCCAGTGTCATCCTCTCCGGCGTTAGGAGCGGCGGGCACGGGGCGCTGGAGTGGTCCCCTCGGCAAACAGCTTCAGGGAGAAATCCAGGGCTGGGGCCGCCTGGGTCAGCATCCCCAAGGAGATGACATCGACGTGCGGCCCGCAGAACTGAGGCAGGTTGCCCAGCGTGATGCCCCCGCTGGCCTCCACGCCCACACGTGGGAACCGGGCCTTCAGCGCTTCGGCCGTGGGGTGCAGCTCCTGCGGGACACAAGCTGAGGGGAGGTGACAGCCCCTAAACCGGCCCCACCAAGAAGCAGACCCCGCTCACCTCCGGCCTGAAGTTGTCCAGCATCACGAGGTCTGCTCCTGCCTCTGCCGCCTCCAGGGCGTCCTGCAGGCTGCTGCACTCCACCTCCACCTTCAGGGTGAAGTTGGCCACCTGCTGGGCCTGCCTCACCGCCTGCCGGGGGGCGGGGGGCGAGAGTGACAGGGGGTGGCGTGAGGGGCCCATGGGGCTGGGACTGGCAGGCCAAGGCCCCCAGGGGACAACAAGCGTGGGGCTAATGAGGACACCGGGCATCGGGATGGTTTCTTCCGTATTCGGTGAAACCACATGAAATGTGGGTCAAAAAAAAAAGGCCAAATATCAGTAATATTGGGCATTTGGATGAGTTCAGTTTGACTCAGAGCATTAAACCGGAAGGGCTCTTTAAGAATGTCTCCACAGCCCCTGCGGGTTTGGCTCAGCGGCTAGAGCGCCGGCCTGAGGACCAAAGGGTCCCGGGCTCAATCTCTGTTCCGGGCACGCACCTTGTTGCTGGGTCCGCCTGAGCCCTGGATGTGTTTTTGTCACATGGATGTTTCTCTCTCTCTGTCTTTCCCTCTCTTTCCCACTCTCCCTGGAAACCAGTGGGAAAATATCCGCGGGTGAGGATAAAAATAAGAAAAAAAGGACCTTTTCACCGGTTCAGGGACCCAAGGCTGGAGAGCCATGGACGCTGGACGGCCCACGCTGGTCTTTTGCTCTTGAACATCATGCCAAGCCCTCACTTCACAGAGGGGCGCCTGAGGGGTACAGGGGTCTCATCCCCCTCCCGCCTGCGAGGAAGGGCTGCGGAGGGCCAGGGGCAGAGTGGCCTGTCGGCCATCACCTTTCCCACTCCATGACCTTCCTTTCCCGCTCCGTCACCTTTCCCCTCCATCACCTTTCCCACTCCGTCACCTTTCCCCACCATCACCTTCCCCACTCCATCACCTTTCCCCTCCATCACCTTTCCCCACCATCACCTTCCCCACTCCATCACCTTTCTCCACCATCACCTTCCCCACTCCATCACCTTTCCCCACCATCACCTTCCCCACTCCATCACCTTTCTCCTCCATCACCTTTCCCACTCCATCACCTTTCCCCACCCTCCCCTTA
>NW_006282400.1:85423-91329 GCF_000327345.1 Myotis davidii
GGGAGAGAGAACGCGCTGTGGTCCGGCTGCCTCCCCGGCGGCCAGCGGTGATCATCAAAACAGCGACTCTTGAGCAATGCAGGGGTTCGGGACAGCAGCCCCCAGCAATTGAAAATCCCTATATAGCTTTTTAAACAATGTTTTAATTGCCCAGCTGGCGTGGCCCAGCGATTGAGCATCGACCCATGATCCAGGAGGTCATGGTTTGATTCCCCGTCAGGGCCCATGCCCGGGTTGCAGGCTCCATCCCCAGTGTGGGGCGCCCAGGAGGCAACCAATGAACGATCCTCCCTCATCATTGACGTTTCTAACTCTTTCTCCCTCTCCCTTCCTCTCCAAAATCAATAAAAAAAGACCTTTTAAAATAAATAAATAAATAATATTTTTATTGATTTTTAGAGATAGAGGAAGAGAAACATGGATGTGAGAGCAGAACATCAATGGACTGCGTCCTGCACGCCCCCTACCCAGGAATCAAGGCCGAAACCCAGGCATGTGCCCTGACCAGGAATTGAACCAGCAACCTATGGTGCACGGGATGACGCCCGATCAACTGAACCACACCTGCCGGGGCTCCCATATAGCCTTTGACTCCCCCAAAACGCCAGTGACCCCTCGGTACCGACGGGGGATTGCTCCCGGGACCCTCCCCTCACTGATACCAACCTTCACGGATGCTCAAGTCACCGCATAAAACACTGCAGATCAATGCATCCCAACCATGGCTCCAAACAGTACAAGTGTTATCGGGGGAAAAATTGCATGTAAGGGGGCCCATGCAGTTCAAACCCGTGTTGTTCAAGGGTCAATTCCATTTAACAACCAGCAAAATCGAGCACTAGCCAACCAGGGTGAAGCTCTGGGGGTCCGGAGAGAGGGGCTGGGGTGCTGGGAGGCCCTGTGGACTGGCCAGGGTTGCCAGGTTGAGCAAATAAAAACACACACCACCTAGTTAAGTTTAAATTTCTGACCAACATCAGGATGTTTTAGTATAAATATATCCTAGGTGATACTTAGAACATACGTTTACTTTAAAGTCTCTGTTGGTGCCCTGGCCGGGTGGCTCCGTTGGTTAGAGCATTGTCCCAGTGAGCCAAGGTTTTGGCTCAGTCCCTGGTCAGGACACATGTCAGAGTCAGCCAAAGACTGCATACGTGGGTGGAACAGTAGATCAATGTCTCTCTCTCTCTCTCTCTCTCTCTCTCTCTCTCGCTCTCTATCTCTCTCTCTCTCTCTCTCTCTCTCTCTCTCTCTCTCTCTCCCCCTCTCGCTCTCTCTCTCTCTCTCTGAAATCTGTAGGTTAAAAATTTAAAAATATATCTGTCGGTTATCTGAAATGCAGATTTTAACCATGTCCTGTATCTTCTCTGGCAGACTTAGCGCTGGGGCAGCAGCTATGGACCAGCCGGGAGCGGAGGGAATAGCATCTCCGTACCTGCTGCCTTCCAGTCCGCCTGGAAGCCGCCAGTGAAAGAGGAGCCGAGTGTCCTTCAGCCAGGCGGCTCCACGGCACAGCGCTTTGAAGCTGGACGCACAGTGTTTTCTAGGTGCAGATGAGACAGAGCGGAAAGGCGGGTAGGCCGAGTCCACACAAAGTGCAGCCGTCAGACCAGCCAGGCGTGCGGTCATGGCGCTGACCCTCTGACGTGGCCCGCTAGCGTGGACCCCCTCCCCCTCCCACACACACCTGATGTTTCAGTAAACTGTCACCTGTCTAGAGATGGGAGCTGTACAAGGAGGCTGTCCACAGGGACACGGGGCTTGAGCCCCTCTCTGTGGGACACAGCTGCAGGCGTGTGGCTGAGTGTTGGGGGCCAGATGTAAGCTGGCAATGTCCTTGCACCTGTAGGTGCCAGCGAAGCTGGGACCCTTACCCACACAGTTTTCCCAGACTCGTTTAGAATGGCGATTATCAGTAGAATGAGAGAAACATTTGTAGAATGAGAACAGCCTTTCATAGCTTACCAAGAAGTCTGTACCTATTTACTGAGATATGCTGCACTGAGAATTTGTCCTTCTGCTGTATCCCTCCCTTAGAGATTAAGAGGAACAAAGAATACATTCCTCTTGATAGACCTCTGATTCGGTGTGTTGTGTATAAATAGGATTGTAGAGCTAATAAACTCGCTTCAGTTCATCGAGAGAACTGGGGTCCTCCCGACCCCGCTTTCCTGTCTTTCTTTCTTTTCTCAATTCCCATCTCCCTGCCTCAGCCCGGCTCAGCCCTGTCAGGCTGGCCCTGACAGCTGAGTCCTTTGCCTGTAAAATGACAGCTATGGACGCGGTGGTTGGTCTCTGAGGTCCTTCCTGCTGTGAGTATGGGCTAACGTGCCTCCCGCCTGTTGAATGAATGGGATGACAGCAGAGGAGGCTCAGGCATGGGGCATCATCCCCACCTGTCGGCCAAGAGCAGATCTGCAGCCTCAGGAAGCCTACGGAGAAGGGAAGCCAACTGGTAACCTGTAAGGGGGTCGGGTTGGATTGGGTCGGGTTTGTTACCGCACTTTTGCTCCAAGTTGAAGTAACGCCATGCACTCTGGCTCGCTCTACTCTCCGAGGTGGGCTCTTCTTCCCCAAAGCTAAGAGGCTGCTCTTCACCCCTCACCCCTGCCCTCAGCCACCGTCCTGCCATCGAACCGAGGCCTCCTGCCCCACCTTCTCTCCCACCGCCGTGCCAAGTGGCCTCCACTCCTCTCTCACAGCCAGCGGTGCCTTGGCGGGGTGCTGGGAGCAAAGTCCAAGGGACAAAGACGCAGCCCCCCTCGCCCCCGTTGGCATCAGTGCAGCCAGGCCAGGGCCTGGAACGAACGGCAGGAGGCAGGGCCCCTGTTCCAGGCGGACTCGGTGCAGCGACATTTGCTTTTTAAAGCGAATTTGAATCTTTCCACTGGTGAGTGTCAGAGAAACAAACGGATGCCTCTGTACAGGCTGATTCATCTCTACGGTGGAACTCTACTCGGCAATGAGACGGGAACCAGCCACCGAGACACGCAACGGGGACCCCTCCCAAGTGTGTGGTTCTAAGGAAAGAGGCCGGTTCGAAGGGCTGCATTCTACCTGACTCATCCAGATGACATTCTGGAAACGGCAAACTCATAACCACAGAGAGAGACGGATGTTTGCCCGGGGTGGGGAGGGGCTGGCCAGGAAGCGGCAGCACCCGGGAGTTTTTGGATGTGATTGAACTATTCTAGATCTTGTCTGCGATAGTGGCTACACGGCTGATGCCTTCATTAAGCCGCATAGAACTTCACAGAGAAAAGGGTAAATTTTACTGCCCATAATTATAGCTCATTAAACCTGACTTGAAAGTAAAACAATAAACAAGTAAATTTGAGTGGATCACTCGCCTGTTTAAAACCCCACTTTCACCCTGGCCGGTGTGACTCAATAGTTGGAGCATTGGTCCATGCACTGAAGGGTTGACGGTTCAATTACTGGTCAAGGGCACGTACTTGGTTGCAGGTTTGATCTCCGGCCCTGGTTGGGGCACACGCGGAGAGGCAAGCAATCAATGTGTCTCTCACACCGATGTTTCTCTCTCTCTCTCTTTCTCTCCCTCCCTCCTACTCTCTTTAAAAATCAATGGAAAAAGTATCCTCAGGTGAGGATTAACAACAACAAAACCCACCCTGGCCGGTGCGGCTCCGTTGGTTGACCTTTGTCCCAGGCACCAAGAGGTCGCAAGTTCTATTCTCGGTCAGGGCACATGAAGGCAGCGGATCCATGTTTATCTCTCTCTGGCTCTCCCCTCCTCTCTTTCTAAAATCAATAAAAACATATATATTTTTAAAAACTCCCACTTTCTTTTTTTTAAAAATATATTTTATTGATTTTTTTTACAGAGAGGAAGGGAGAGGGGTAGAGAGCTAGAAACATCGATGAGAGAGAAACATCAATCAGCTGCCTCCTGCACACTCCCTACTGGGGATGTGCCCGCAACCAAGGTACATGCCCCTGACCAGAATCAAACCTGGGACCCTTGAGTCCGCAGGCTGACGCTCTGTCCACTGAGCCAAACTGGTTAGGGCAAAACGCCCCACTTCCATTGCATTAGCTTTAGCTCTCTTGACTTCTTTGCATTTTTAATATATTCTTTTGACAAATCTTCATTGAGCAACTGGTCAGTGCCAGGTACTAATTGGAGGTGACAGAGTGGGCAGCTGTTTCTCTTAGCTTTCAGGCCTTAGCCCAGCGGTTCTCAACCTGTGGGTCATGACCCCTTTGGGGGTCGAAGGATCCTTTCACAGGGGTCGCCTAAGACCATCGGAAAACACATATATGATTACATATTGTTTTGTGATTAATCATTATGCTTTCATTATGTTCAGTTTGTAACAATGAAAAGACATCCTGCATATCAGATATTTACATGATGATTCATAAATTCATGACAGTAGCAACATTACAGTTATGAAGTAGCCACGAAATAATGTTATGGTTGGGGGCCACCACAACATGAGGAACTGTACTAAAGGGTCTCGGCACTAGGAAGGTGGAGAACCACGGCCTTAGCCAACGCTACTCCAGGTTGTGCCTCTGCCTGGAAGCCCCTTCTCTTACCCCCGCCCCCTCTGGCTCCCCTTCCCTCTCACTCCTCTTTCAGGTCCTCTGAGGCTCTGTCCTTGCAGGGGCCCTCACAGACCCCGAATCAGGCCACGTGCTCACTCCGCTCCTGGCTCCTTCCCTCCCATCACCCCTCAGCCGTGTGTCCCTCGGGGGGCAAAGGTATGTCTTCCCAGACCTTCTGGCTGTGTCCCGAGTGCCGGGCCCAGTGACCCAGACGAACTGCTGCTCTGATCGGGCAAACACAGCCAACGTTGGAGGCTGTCTGTTGCTCAGCTTCACGCGAAGTGCTCAGGGACACGGCCTCGCAGAGGCCACACGGTGGAATGACTCAGAGTCTAGACTCTGGAGCCACAGGGCCTGTCCTCAAGGCGGCTCTGCCTCCCTCAGCTGGGTGATCGGGGGCCGGCGACCACCCTCTCCGGGCCTTAGGCTCCGCACCTGCAAGAGCGATAATGCTAATGATCCCCTCATGGAGCTGCTATAAAAATTAAGCGGGTTAATATTTGCAAAGGGCTCAGGGACACTGTCTGGCACATGGCAGGCGTGTTTGCTGAAGGAATGACTGAAGCGTTTACCGAGGGCGGTGGGAGCGAGAGGCAGAAATGACTAAGAGCCCCTGGGGACGGGGCGGCAGTCCCAGTGGCCTTGAAGGATGAGTAACGTTTGCCAAGCAGAGGTGTCGGGGGGTGAGGAGGCGGGCGAGACGGTTCAGGCTGAAAGAGCAGGTGCTCACAGCTCAGAAGCAAGAAAATAGAGAGGGAAGGACGGCCGAGGAGGGTTCGCAGGAGAAATGGTGGGAGTTGGGGCCAGAGAGAAAAAGGACTAACCTAGCTAGAGCCTGGATAGACCGCAGGAGCCATAACGGAATTGTAAGCAAGGGAATGACATGATGGTGACTTTTTCTAGAAGGGTCACTCCAGCCATCACCTGGAGATGGGTTGTGGGCAAAAAGAGGTGCAGCCCCGAATCGGGCGGGAACCGCAGGCCTAGCAGGCGGGGGCACAGGTAGCTCCTGAGGCGGGAGGTACGGGAAGCGCAGCTAATAAGATAGAAGCCTTGCCGAAACCGGTTTGGCTCAGTGGATAGAGCATCGGCCTGTGGACTGAAGGGTCCCGGGTTCGGTTCCGGTCAAGGGCATGTACCTGGGTTGCGGGCACGTCCCCGGTGGGAGATGTGCAGGAGGCGGCTGATCGATGTTTCTCTCTCATCGATGTTTCTAGCTCTCTGTCTCTCTCCCTTCCTCTCTGTAAAAAAATCAATAAAATATATTAAAAAAAAAAAAAAAAGATTGTTTCTGGGAAACAGTCATCATTGATTTTTTTTTCTCTCCCTTCCTC
>NW_006282400.1:91348-91808 GCF_000327345.1 Myotis davidii
ATGGGGGGCTGGGAAGATCACCTGGTCAGGGAAGAAGAGGAGGCGGGGGGCGGGGGGGTCTGGATTTCAGAAAGCAGGGTGTGGCCCTGGCCATGTTCTCAGTGGTTAGCGTGTCAGCCCACACCCTCAGTCAGGGTGCGTGCAGAAGGCAGCCAGTCACTGGGTCTCTCTCTCTCTCTCTCTGAAAAGCAATGGAAAAAATATCCTCAGGTGAGGATTCACAAGGGGTGGGGGAGAAGCAGGGTGTGAACAGAAGCAGAAGGAGGGCGGACCGGGGCTGGGCTCAGCAGCGGGCAGGCCTTCCAGAGCAGTTCTGGTGCCGTGAGGTTGGGCAGGAGCCACGTGGTCGTGGTCAGGAGCGTGTGGGGGTGAGGGCACGGCCAGTGGGTGTGGACACCCCTGCAGCAGAGGCTGAGGGAGTGGGGGCTCAGGTGTTTGAGCTTTTTGTTTGTTTGTGTAT
>NW_006282400.1:91947-98494 GCF_000327345.1 Myotis davidii
CCCGGGCAGCTTCCCAGACCCTCGGCCGCGCAGACCCATTGCAGACCCCCTGCATCCGCGTCT
The DNA here is from genome assembly GCF_000327345.1 of Myotis davidii. Taxonomy (NCBI): domain Eukaryota; kingdom Metazoa; phylum Chordata; class Mammalia; order Chiroptera; family Vespertilionidae; genus Myotis; species Myotis davidii. Next base: position 92,011 of record NW_006282400.1, read on the forward strand.
TTGGGGGCGGGGGGTTCCCAGGCACCCGTTTTCGAAGCCCTGCCCCTGTGACCCAGATGCACATGAGGGTAAGAACCAATAGCACACAGACCACACACTGCACGCCCCGTTCAGATGAAGTGGCCGGAGGAGGCAGATCGAGAGAGACAGGCTTCTGAGTGCTCGCCTGGGGCTGGGAGTGGGCTCACCGACAGGAGACCTTCCAGGGGCAGAAACGCTCTATGTCTGTACGACTCGGGAAAGTTACAAAAACCACTGAGTTGTCTGCTTAACCAAATAAGATCCCGTGCTCTGCGGGAAGGAGGAACCATGCTGCAACAACCCACCCCCTCCCCCCCCAGAACCGGTGCCACCAGGAGCTGAGCACCGAGAGCCAACCTCGAGCTCCCGAGGCAGAGCACGCCGCCACCCGGCAGCGCTCTCGGCAAACAGATCAGGCTTCTAGATGCAGCCGCGGGACGGAGGAGCGCAGGAAGCATCCCGCAGGGCTGCACCCAGCAAGGTTCAGACCAGAGGAAACCCTACAGAGGATGACCGGGTCTCTTTAGCCAGTGCCTTGCAAGGCAAGAAAAGGTTAAATAATCTTAAAACACATACTAACCAATCAATCACAGTGTATCCATCTTATTTGTAACCTAATCCAAACACACAAATTGAAACGAAATGAGGACATTTATGAAACAATTGAAAATCTGAACACTGTCTGGATATTTGGTGACATTAGAGAACTTTTAAAATTTAGTTGTGATCATTGCACTGTGAGTGTAATAAAAAGAAGTCATGCCTGGCTGGTGTGGCTCAGTGGTTGGGTGTTGACCCACGTACCAAGAGGTCACCAGATCGATTCTCGGTCAGGGCACTTGCCCAGGTTGTGGGGCTTGATCCCCAATGGGGGGCATGCAGGAAGCATCCAATCGATGTTTCTCTCTATTCCCCATCCTTCCTCTCTCTCTAAAATCAATAAACACACACACACACATATATTTAAAGCCTTTAAAAACTGGCTTTTGTCTATTACCTAGAAAATTCTCCCCTATCTTATTATTATAGGACTAGAGGCCTGGTAAATGAGGACATTTATGAAACAATTGAAAATCTGAACACTGTCTGGATATTTGGTGACATTAAGAGAACTTTTAAAATTTAGTTGTGATCATTGCACTGTGAGTGTAATAAAAAGAAGTCATGCCTGGCTGGTGTGGCTCAGTGGTTGGGTGTTGACCCACGTACCAAGAGGTCACCAGATCGATTCTCGGTCAGGGCACTTGCCCAGGTTGTGGGGCTTGATCCCCAATGGGGGGCATGCAGGAAGCATCCAATCGATGTTTCTCTCTATTCCCCATCCTTCCTCTCTCTCTAAAATCAATAAACACACACACACACATATATTTAAAGCCTAACCAGTGTGTCCCAGTGGTTAAGCATCAACCGATGGACCAGGAGGTCACTGTGCCCTCGGGGCACATGCCCGGGTTTCTGGGCTTGATCCCCAGTCGGGGGCGTGCAGGAAGCAGCCAATCAATGATTCTCTCTCATCATTGATGTTTCTGTTGCTCCCTCCCTCTCTGAAATCAATAAAAATATTTTTTTTAAAAAGAAAAGTCATATTTTAGAAAATACATGCTAAGAAGTTAATGTATAAGAGTGGTTTTTTAAATATATATATATTTTAATTGATAACATTAAGATAATTTAATGTTAACGACCTGGGCCTATGCCCTGAGCAGGAATTGAACCATGACCTCCTGGTTCATAGGTCGATGCTCAACCAGTGAGCCACACTGGTCAGTCCGAGAGCTGGTTTTGCTTTAAGGTGACCCTGGGAGGCAGAAAGAAGGGGGGGTGTGGCTGGGGCTGGACTGGCCACAGCTGATGGTTGCTGAGGCTGGATGATGGGTACATGAGGGTTCATCAGATTTTTCTGTCTTTGTGAATGTTTGACATTATAATTTTAAAAAATTGGAAAGAGAGAGAGAAGAGAGGCTCCGGGGGGGGGGGCGGGGAGCAGTGGTTCAAAACCCAGGCTCCACAATGGAACTGTCTGGGAGCTTTGCAAGATGCTGGGTCCCACCCCCGGAAAACCGGATGTAACGGGGCTGGAATGTGGTGACATCGTTCTAATTCGCAGCAGAGATGGGAGCTCCTGCCCCGCAGGACGAGAGGGAGAGAGGGACACTCCCACCCATGGTGCCTGCCGGCTGCCCGCACTTGCTACGCCTGCTCTGCGCGGTCACAGTCCTGCTCGCAGCTTTTCAAGGTGGAGGTCACCCGTCTTCATAGGTGGGGGACGAGGCAGTTACTGAAGGGCAGAGCTGGGAAACCACCAAGCAAACCAGCCCTGCCTCTCCGCCGCCCACGGGGCGACCGCCCGCCCCTTCCTTCGAGATCAGTTCTTCTGATCGCCTGTGGCAGAGGCGGATGCCCGGGCTCCCCCAGATCGGTTCTCGGCCAGGGCACATGTGAGAAATAGGCAAACACGCCTGGCACTAGCTCTCCGCAGGCCCTGACTCCATGCGTTTCCAACCAAAGGGGCTCCTTTGAAGTGCAGGCTCTCTGAACGCGCAGCTGTGAGGGAAAGTTATTTTTGTAACTTGACCGAGTTGTGCAGCCACCACAGCTGCAGCAGCTGGCGGGGACCGGAAGGGCACGCTGTCCCCCTGCCGCTCTCTGCCCTCGCGCTGGTGGTGAGAGTGCCCTGGAGATGCCTGCCCTTTCATCCTTGCTCTCTCAACCCGATACCTTCCTAATTGCTTTTCCAGCGTTTTATTAAAATTGGCGTCTCTGGCCCCGCCCTGCGGCTCATGCTTGGAGCGTCCTTCCTACATCAAGGGGCCGCGTGTGCTCCCCGGTCTGGGCACCTGCGGCGGGTGGGGCTGGGGGTTGGGGGTTGCGGGACTGGCAACCTATCTCTCTCTCCCCGCCCCCTTCTCTGCCTCGCTCTAAAATCAATTTTAAAAATAATAATTTTTAAAAAGAACTGACATTTTTTAAAAGTTGGTGTGTCTGTTTCTGAGGGTACTTCCTGCATCTGTCTATACACCTCACAGGGGAGGAGACAGATAAACTGGGTCTGGCCCGACATACGGAGGCCTTCCCCACCTTCCCCGCGGGCAGTCTTGCTGGTCCTGTCTGCGCTTCCAGGTTGCCCTGACTAGACAGGGGCCCCTCGCCAGCATCGGGCTTCCATCCCTCATCTTCCCTCCCTCATGCCTGGTGGGCGGACAGAAAGGGCGGCTGTGCCAATGGACCGAAACGAATATAACAAGTCTAGGTTCCGAACTGTATGTGGAGCGACGTGGCCTGTGGAACGACGTGGCCTGTGTTTGCAGCCACGGTGGTGTTACAAGAGGCTGACAAAGTCCTCCAGCTAAAACCAGGTAAGGATGGTTTCCCCAATTTACAGGAGAAATTAATGTAGATAGAAGTTGTCAATTTTAAAGGTTTTGTCTTTATAAATTTTTCTTAAACTCTGGGGCCTACTGCCACTTGTCTATAATCAAATCCAGAATGACGTAATGTACAGTAATAACAGCCAACACTTTTACTGTCCTTCCTAGGCGCTGTGTCAAACATTTTATATATGTGAACGCATTTCATCCTCACAACAACCCTATGGGAATACTACTATCATCCCCATTTTACAGATCAGGAAACTGAGGCACTGAAAGGGTAAGTAACTAGCCCAAAGTTCACAAAGCTGGGAAGTGTGCTCTCAGGAACACCCGCCCAGGCAGGCGGGCTCGAGTCCCCTCACTTACCCCACCTCCCTGTTAGACAGACCTGAGCAGAGCCCGGATGATGGGCCAGGGACAGAAACTCCCCGAGGCAGGATACCCGGGGGCCCAGCAAGGGGCAAAACTGGGAAAACAAGGACCTCGCCCCCAGGGCAGCCTGCCCTCCCCTGGCTTATCACTGGTCAGGCGGGTCAGACCCCTGACCTTTTCCTCCCTAAGATAGCATCTAGGCCTCGGTTATATTTCAGCTCCAGGCCCCAGGAAAGCAGCAAAGCCAGACAAGTGATGCCAGGCTGCCTGGGCACCAGCTGCATTGACTAATGACCCCCTGTCCTGGCACCGACCAATCAGTGGAGACCGTGACCCTGAAAGAACACAGCTGGGAAGCTGATGAAATTCTATTCAGACCCTCCCCTGGACCTTCCCAAGATCTCCACCTGCAAGAGGGCAATAAATATGCTAGGACAAAGCAGCCTGCAAGAAACAGGCCATGCCATCCCCCACAGGCACGGTCCCCCAGCCTCTCAGGGACCCCATGAGGCTTGCAACCAGGGGAGCAGTGGGCCGTCAACTCGTCCCAGGCTCACCCTGACCCTGTCTCCAAGCCCCCTTCTCTCTGCCCCACCCCCACACCCCCAGGACCAAAGCAGCCCCGCAGGGCTCTCCTGCTGCTTCCTCTAAGCCGGTCCTTGTGTCACTGCCCTAAGCGTGTTTTTGCTGCCACCCTGGACCCAACACCCCTTGGCTCAGTGCTGTGCAGCCCTCTCCTCTGATCTCCCAGTCCCCTTTCCTTAAACAATTCAGTTTTTCCCTGCTCCCGTCTGAGATGGCTAGTTAGCCTGCCCACACACCACCAACCTGAACCTTTCACTCACCGCACTGCCCTTTAATCTAGCACTAAGTCATAGTTTAATTCAGCGCATGTTTATAATATCAATATTCAGAGTTCCGTAAGCCGCACTCAGGGCTCCGGGCCCTGTCCCTGGTGCTGGAGCAAGAGCCTGGACTGGGAGTCAGAAGCGCCTGGGTTTGAACCTGCTCCACCGCCCACACGCGGGGCAACACCAGGCGGGTTGCTAACCTCCCGGAGTCAGTTTCACGAGGAAATCACAGACTGCAAAGAGGAGGGAACACGGCGACTGACACCCAGTGCCTGAGCCGACGCCTGACCAGGTCCTGCACGCCCAGGTGTCTGACCGGCAGCTGTGATGATCCATTTGGCAAACACCAGGCGGAGGCAGAAGCTGGTTTGCACTGCAGCTTTTATCAATGCTCTTTTCTTCCCCCTTTCTCTCTAGCGAAGAGAAACCTCCACGTCGGGCCCAGTGTGATTACCCAGCATCCGAACGGTACAATAATCTACAGGATCTCAGAGCAGTTGGAGGGCAGCAAGAGAGAGGGCCGAGGGGCAGGCTGGGGCCAGACCGAGCAGGCCTTGAGTGCCAGGACAGAGTTAGGGTTCTGCTCAGTAGGCCGTGGGAAAGCACTAAAACTTTTCATCAGAAGTCACTGCATCAAAAATGCTCTTTGAAGTTTAACTATTGAAATGGCGCCTCTGGCTCCTGACAGATGTAACCGGGAGGCTGTTGAACTGCTGGGCAAGAGGCAGGGAGCCAGGTGAGGTGTAGGGAGGGCATCCCTCCTGAGCTGTGAGCAAAAGGGCCACTACCTGCACCCAGTCCACAGACTTGGGGCTGGGCCGCCCGCTCGCACCCCGGCCAAGCCTGACCTCTCCCCCTTTGCCCACCAGCCCGTCATCTGCTTCTGCCCCAACTCTGTCCTCACCACTCCTTCCCCCCCACGGCCCCCACGGCCCCCAGCCTTTGCCTCACCCCCTGACTTATCTGCTCCCTCCCAGCTTAATTCCCTCGGCTCGGTGACCCCAGCGCCAGCCCCTCTGAGCTGCACGTCAGGTGTGGTCACCTGTGTGAAGGCAGCGGAGGCCTCCCCCGGGCCTCTCCCCCAGAGGGATGGGAACACACGGGAAAGGGCACAGGTGACACCAGAGCGGTAAATGCATAGGCCGCGGCCACTGTCCAGGTATTGGGGTGCGAGGACGGTGAGCAGTAAAAGCTGACCCTGAGGTTTCCAGGCTGAGCAGGAGGGGGTGAGGCACGAGCAGAAATGGAGCTGGCATGGCCAGGGGAGGTCCAGATGGAGGCGGACAGACAGGGCTCCCAGAAATGGAGCGGAGGCTGAGGAGGCCTGGGCTGCAGTGACAGGTCTGAGGGGCGCCTCTGTGCAGGCGTCACACCGAACCCTCACCACGGCCCGAGCGAGGGCATGCTTCCACCTCCTCAGTGAGGAGCAGGCCCAGCGAGGCTGAGCGTCCTGCCCGAGGCCACACAGCGCGCAGGTGGCAGGGATGGGACTGGAACCCAGGCTCTGACTCAGGTTCTTTCTAAACCAAGAGCTGTTTGGGGCCAGAAGAGCTGCTTGCAGACCACAGCGGGGCTGGGCACACGGGGCGCGGGGCCAGCAGAAGCCGCAAGCCAGGGGGGAGGTCAGAGCTGGGGAGCAAGCCCAGTGGAGACTCAGAGCTCACAGATGGCCCCTTCCATGCACCCTGTCATCTGTCCTCCTCACACACTTGTGTTGTCGTTTTATAGGTGCAAGGAAAGGGGCTCTGAGAAGCCAGGTGACTTGCCCAAGGTCACAGCCTGTGTCTGGTGGGGCCTGAACCTGCCCCCCGCCCCCGCGGCCCGCCCTTAGCGACATCACCCCCTCCCCCCAGAGGATCGCTGGACTCA
>NW_006282400.1:98612-98964 GCF_000327345.1 Myotis davidii
CACCAGATGGGGCAGGACTTGGCTCCAGCCTCTCCAGCTGCCAGCCAGGGGCAGAGTCCAGAGCTGGCCCCATCCAGCCTCCCACCGCCTGCCCCAGAGCCCCCAGGAGAGGCCCCTCCGGCACCCCGCCTTTGCAGGGGCTGAAGCCCTTCCTTGGCCAGAGCTCCTTGAGGCCCAACAAGGAGGGAAAGCAGCGGGAGAGGGGCCTGGGCGCAGAGGCTGGAGGGACCTGGGGAGGTGAAGACCCCCATGGGCCAGAGGAGCTTCTGTCTCTGGAGGGGGTGGAGCGGTCAGGGACTGAGATAAGTTGGGAGGGGGAGGGGCGGGGAGGGGAAGGGGGGCGCAGGGCCGC
>NW_006282400.1:100765-104520 GCF_000327345.1 Myotis davidii
TTCCTGGCTCCCTGGGGCTCCCTCTTGTCCCCTTCCGGGGTCAGGACCCCTGGCGTGTGGCATCTCGTCTGCTTTCCAGGCTCCGAGGGGAGCTCTCCTTTGCGTAACCCAGAAGTCCTCCCTCTGAGCCCAGAGCCTGTCCTCTCCACGCGCCCAGCGCCCCAGGGTGAGAGGCCGAGGATGCAAGAGTGTGCCCCCTCCCCCTCCCCCGTGAGGGCCAGCAGCCCCTTAAACGGTGCCCTAGGTCACAGTGGTCGGCAAACCCATTAGTCAACAGAGCCAAATACCAACAGGACAACGATTGAAATTTCTTTTGAGAACCAAATTTTTTAAACTTAAACTATGTAGGTAGGTACATTCAACTTTAAATTCACGGTATTCGTCTTCCGTGTTTCTTTGCTTCTTCTTTGTAGCCATGTCAAACAGGGCACCTAAAAAAATGTTTCATTTTATAATAATAAAGCCACCAACACAAGAGAATTACAATTCTTAAATTGATGACAAAAATACCTGTAGGGTTTGCAGCTGGTTGGAAAAATACAGGTAACTTTATGCTTCGAGGAGGTACTTTTGTCACCGCGCGTGATTTGCGGAGGCGACTATCACTAACCACTGCACATGAGACTGCTGACTGGCTCACTCAACTCGTGCATGAATCGCACCCGCCTCCCCCGCGCTGAGTCCGACCCCCACTTCTTCTAACGCCACTTCTTCACAATAAAGTAGACTCGCCCAGGCCGGAAACCGACTTCTGCGCACGGGCCACGAAGTTTCAGTCGCACTGTACGTGCGCGCCCGCACGTGGTATTTTGTGGAAGAGCCACAATCAGGGGCCAAAGAGCCACATGTGGCTCTCAAGCAGCGGTTTGCTGACCACTGGCCTAGGAGAACCAGGCTTAGGGGTTCAAATCCCAGTTTCATCCTTTTTTAATCTCAAGAGCCTTTTTACCTCTTTCTACACCTCAGTTTGCTCTGCTGTAAAATGGGGTAACACCTACCTGGTGGGTTCACCTGAGAATCAAGTGAGGAAACTGCCAGAGACACAGAGTAAACGCTGGACAAATGTCCATTTCCCTTCCCGTCCCTCTTCCTGGGGTCCTTTAAGGTCGCGGACAGATCAGAACTCGGCCTCTGAGAGGGGAAGGGGGCGCTGCCGGGACCGGTCCTGCGACTCCAGGCCTGTTCACGTCCAAGAACAGCCGCCTCCATTTCTTCCTGGGAACTGCGGGCTCCGGTAGCCGGGAGCTCTGATGCCAACTCACTGGCACCGTCCCAGCCTCGCCCTCCCTTCCTCTGCAGACAAGACCCTGCCAGGATGGGGGCCCGGAGACCAGCGAGAGTCCTGGGCACAAAACCGAAGGAGGCCTCACCCAGGTTCCATGTTGTACCCAGCCCCTTGCTTGCCTCACTCGCACCCAGGACTGCTCCTGTCACCGTCTCCAAACTACGTTCCCCCCCATGTCATTTTCTCCCGGTTTCTCCCTTAAAGGCTCTGTGCTGTCGCTCTTTTTTTTTTTTAATAAATTTATTTTTTAATACATTTTTATTGATTTCAGAGAGGAAGGGAGAGGAAGAGGGAGATAGAAACATCCATGATGAGAGTATCATTGATTGGCTGCCTCCTGCAGGCCCCACACTGGGGATTGAGCCCGCAACCCGGGTGCCCTGACCGGGAATCGAACCGGTGACCTCTTGTTTCTGGGTCGATGCTCAACCGCTGAGCCACACCTGGCTGGGCGCTGTGCTGTCCCTCGCGGGTCCTTCTTCCTACACCCAACCCTCCAATCGTGGTGTTCCCTCAGTGCGGCGGGAGTTTCTCCTTTCCTCCTGGGCACACAACTCAGCCTCTGTTACCCTGAGGCCACCACATGACTGAACTCTGTCCCATGGAGGGTGAGAAAAAGTGAACGTCTCCCCATGGCCCCCCGCTCTCCTCGCCAGGAATGATGGAGCCACAACATGGAAGGAGCCCGGGACCCTGAATGGCCTCATGGGAGGTCACCCTCCATATGCTAGTATTTTACTGCTACATAAGCAAGGACAAAACTTCTCTTGAGTTGCCGAAACCGGTTTGGCTCAATGGATAGAGCGTCGGCCTGCAGACTGAAGGGTCCCGGGTTCGATTCTGGTCAGGGGCGTGTACCTGGGTTGCGGGCACATCCCTACTGGGGGACATGCAGGAGGCGGCTAATCGATGTTTCTCTCTCATCGATGTTTCTAACTATCTCTCTCTTCCTCTCTGTAAAAAATCAATAAAAATATATATATAAAAACAACAACAAAAAACTTCTCTTGAGTTACATACCCGAGTTTGGGGATTGGTAGTTACAGCAGTTAGCTTGCCTTGACAAACACTCTAAGATTGTCTCTTTTCTCATTCTACACAGTAAACGCTAGAGTTAATACATTTATTCATCAATAGCATTATTTAAATTGCTATCTAAAATCAAATGACTTGCCCTAACAGGTTTGGCTCAGTGGATAGAGCGTCGGCCTGCGGACTGAAGGGTCCCAGGTTTGATTCCGGTCAAGGGCATGTACCTTGGTTGCGGGCACATCCCCAGTAGGGAGTGTGCGGGAGGGAGCTGATCGATGGTTCTCTCTCATCGATGTTTCTAACTCTCTAGCCCTCTCCCTTCCTCTCTGTAAAAAATCAATAAAATATATTAAAAAAATAAAAATGAATAAAATCAGATGACTCTTAGACCCATACCTCTCACTCTGATATCCTTCCAAGACCCAGGTCTCTACTTCCAACCATCTCTAAACATCCCCCTCCTACCACTTCTAAAAATGAACTCAATATGTTTCCCCCAAAATGCTCGCCTCTCTGCATTTCCACACGATGATGTCAGCATCTAACCTCATTCTTCCCCCATCACCTCAACAGCCAATTCGCCCTAAACTGCGTTCTCTGAATAAATACATTTCTGACCTGAACTCTACTTTCCCCTGGGGCCACGCTCGCACTATATTTAACCTGGACTAGAATAATGTGCTCATCTTGAGGCCACACTGCCTTCAGGCCATCTCTGGATGCCAGGTTCACTCAAAAGACGGATCTGATCTTGCCACGTGTTTACGTAAAAACCATCATTTGGCCCTGGCTGGTTTGGCTCGGTGGATAGAGCACCGGCCCCCAGACTGAAGGGTTGCGGGTTCAATTCTGGTCAAGGGCACGTACCTCCGTTGCAGGCTGGATTCCCAGCCCTGGACCAGGCATGTGCAGAGGCAACCAAGCAAGGTGTCTCTCGCACATCGATGCTTCCCTCTCTCCGTCTCGCCCCTCCCTCCCACTCTTTCTAAAATATTAATGGGAAAATATCCCTGTGTGAGGATTACAAAAAACAATAAATAAATAAAATAAAAGCAGTGTTTCAAAAGCACAACCCCACAACACCCCTCATTGGTTCATTTATTATTTCATTTATCCCTCCATTCGGTAAACACATACCAGGTAGTTACTACGTGACAGGCCCTGGACTCCGGAGCCGCAAAGATGATATTGGACTTGGAGGGGCTACACTGTCATGAGTGAGGACCCCTTCACACAATGGGAGCCTCTGGCTTGTGCTGTCACCAGCTGCTGTAAGAGTGGACGAGAAACAGTGTCTGTTTGGGGCGGAGGCAGCAAGGGTGACATTAAAAAAAAAAAAAAGCAGTGACATTTGAGCTGAATCTTGACGATTGAGGAGTTTGGCGGGAAGTCAAGAAGTGTGGTGTGCAGACAGAACCTAGAGAGGCAGAACCGAGAG
>NW_006282400.1:105004-121914 GCF_000327345.1 Myotis davidii
TTAAAAAAAAAAAAAAGTGTGGTGTTTTCTCTCTCCCTTTCCATTCCTCTCTCTCTCACTCTCAAAAGAAATTTAATTAATTAAAAAAGAGTGTATGTGTTGTGGGGCAGCTGCGGGAGGGCTGGCTGAGCAGGCGGGGCGATAGTCTCCAAAAGACCTCGGGTTCTGTTGTCTTCCGTCTCGACCGCAAGCCGGTCCTGAGCAGGACAGTGTCCATCGTGCAGGCGCCTCCATCCCCTCTTCGGGTCTGGAAGAGCTGGAGAGGTCAGATGGCCAGGGGTCACTTCGGGCTGAAGCCCCGGTGCCCATCCTCCACAGGTCGGCCTGCCAAGGCCAAGGGTCAGAAACGAGGACGCAGAGGGAAACTGGGCGTAAATGCCCACTTCAGAGAAAATGTCCTTCGAACCGCGCCCTGAGGCCCCTTTCCCGTGTTTAATACGTTTCTCAAGGCCTTCCCCACCCAGACCCTCTTCCATCTGGAAGTTTCGTTTTGGATGGCAAAGCTTTATTTGTAACTATGGTCTTTACTAGTAATGTGCATTTTTAACACTAAAATAGAAACGTGTTTTTAAATGTAAGATGAAGAATAATACACTGTATATGGTTGTGTCTGTGTGAACCCTATTACTTAAGAACTAGAATGTGCTGGTAATTAACTTTTGCAAGAGAGGAAAAATGTTATTTTACTGTCTGGACAAAGATATTTTCAACTGCCCGGCCAGCGCATATGCCCAGATTGTGGGCTCGATCCTCAGGGTGGGGCGTGCAGGAAGCAGCCGATCAATGATGGATGTTTCCATCTCTCTCTCCCTCTCCCTTCCTCTCTTGAAATCAATAAAAAAATATATATTTTAAAAATCGACAGAATCATTCTGTTAGAACGAATTAGCTACACAGAATGTGTAATAAAGGATACTGTATATTTTAAAAAGACATATTTTCTGCTCTCGCTCCCTCCCAGGAGCACGCCCTTGCCTCCCACCTTCCTCCCCACAGACTGCATCTCCTACCTCTAAGGGACCCGCACGGCTCGCAACCAGGGCAGCAATGGCCGCGGCAGCTCATCCAGGCAAACCCCCTGAGCCTGTTCCCAAGGCCCCCTTTCCTCTGGCTTCTTACTGAGCCGACCGAGGCTCACTCCTCCAGCTCTTTCTTGTTCACTGTTCCCAGCTTTAATAAACAGCCTCTAAAATTAAAAAATACATATATTCAACACTTTTAACCCCTTCCCCAATAATTTTTTTGTTAAAAACGTTTCTTTTTCAGACTAATTTTTATTTTGGTTCTATATAGTATTTTTGATGCTGGTTATGAAAACAGTTTGTAATTATTTTTTCTTCCCATTTTTGTGGTTAAGAATAGTATTTCCTAAGGAAGTTTCTAGATGAAATTATTTAGAATGGTACGTATGTAGCTGGTTTTTGAAGGTAAAGTTTTTTAGACGAGTATACTCGTCGCCGACTGAAAAAAGAACATTTTGTGAAAACGTGTATACACGTTTCTGCCGGGGAAGGGGTTAAACATTGATTTCAGAGAGGAAAGAAGAGAGAGAGAAACATCAATGATGAGAGAGAATCATTGATTGGCTGCCCCCTGTGCACCCCCTACTGGGGATTGAGCCCGTGACCTCCTGGTTCATAGGTCAAGGCTCAGCCACTGAGCCACACCAGCCGGGCTATTGTCAACATTTTTAATTATCCTCCCCTTCCCTCCCCAAGAAAAGCACATGGCATGTTTTTTTAGAGCTAGCTACAAGGAACTGGATGAGGCGGGAGAGCTAGAGGACTGACCAGGCAACGGCGGGCAGAGGAAAAGCAAGGCCAGATCTCGACGGGGTCTTATACTACAGGCTAAGGAGGGGGGGGCTTGGGGAGCGCAGGGGTAACCTGGACAGAGTAGCCTTTATTTATTAATATTTTAAAATTGATTTTTAAGAGAGGCAGGGAGAGGGAGAGAGAAACATCAATGCGAGAGCAAAACATGGATCAGCTGCCTCCCACAGGCCCCTTACCGGGGTTTGGGCCTGCAACCTGAGCATGCACCCTAACCGGGAATTCAACTGGCAACCTTTCGGTGCACGGGATGACGCCCAACCTACTGAGCCACACCAGCCAGGGCAGAGTGACTTTCTAGACGTGTCACTGGGTTGCCGGGAACAGAGGGTGGAAGGGATTGGGGTCAGGAAACCGAAAGGGCAGTCTCAGCAGGACCGGGTCAGGCTGATGGGCCTGGAGAGAAGGAAGGCTCGCAGGGCCTGGGCGCCGGCAGCGAGGACAGAGGAGGGAGCGAGGTTTGCCGGGGATGCTCTGTGCTTTGCTGAAAGGCAGCTGTTTCGCCTGCTGTCCACAGGTAGAGCATTCCATTCCCATGGAACTTTCCCTGAGCTGAAATGGGCTCACGCAGCAAAGCAATTACCATTCATTTATAGGGAAAAATTGGGGGGCGTTCCCAGAACCAAAAAATAACCTGCCAAACCATAGCAAATAATACAGAACACCTAAAATAACACTAACCTATAGTAAAAGCACTGACACGCTCGCGGCTCAGGGTGCGCTGCCCCTTTAACCACCGGCCACAAAACAAACGCTGACCACTGTTTTCTCCTTTCGCCTTTTTTAAAATTTTATTTTTAAAAATTTATTGTTGACAATATTATAGATGTCCCCCTTTCCTCCCTTCCCCGCCCCCACCAGCCCCTGCCCTACCCCAGGCCTTCCCCACACTGTTCTGTGACCATGGCTGTGCACACATGCATACAAGCTCTTCGGTTAGTCTCTTCCCACCCCCTCCCTCCCCTCCTCCCCTCTGAGCTCTGTCAGTCCGTCCCAGGCACCAGGCCTCTGGGCCTATTTTGCTCATCAGTTCATTTTGCCCATTAGATTCCACACATAAGTGAGATCATGTGACATCTGTCTTCCTCTGACTGGCTTATTCCGCTGAGCATCATGCTGTCCAGTGGGTGAGGGTGAGAATCTTCTGTGGATTTCTTTCATTTAACGAAAACAGGCACCAGTGTAGGTCTCCTGTAAAAGTGAAGTGGCAAGCGGACAGGACCCTTCCGAAAGCATGAGACACCGACGATGTATGCAGCACCTGCTGCGGCCTCAGACGGAGGCATGAAGCCGGCTTCCGTTTCACTCCCTCAGGCTTCCAGACCAATGGGAACGCTCCAGCCCCTCTTAGCGCAGCTCCCACCGGCCTCTGCAGCCTCAGCTCTCCCCAAACCACACCCCCAGGGAACACCTATTAGCTCATACTTTTTGTCATCGTAAAGTGATTGGCATTATTGTATAAAATTTGCAAATATAGAAAAGTATAAACAAAATAAAAATCACCCATAAACCTTTATATATAACCACAGTTACTATATAGTCCCACTTGACATTATATTGTAGACATTTTTCAAAATCATTACATAGTTTTTTTGTGTTTTGTTTTAAATACACCTCACTGAATCCTCACCAGGATTCTGTGAATTCAGCAACATTATTTTTTTTCTTTTATATTTTTATTGATTTCAGAGAGGAAGGAAGAGGGCAAGAGCGATAGAAACACCAATGAGGAGAGAGAATCATTGATTGGCTGCCTCCTGCACGCCCTCCACTGGGGACAGAGCCCGCAACCTGGGCATGTGCCCTTGACCGGAATCGAACCTGGGACCCTTCAGTCCGCAGGCCGACGCTCCATCCACCAAGCCATACCGGCCAGGGCTCATTACATAATTTTTTAAAACATTTTTAGCAACTATGAAAAGTACAATAAGCCATTTACAGGGGTTTTTTTTTTTCCTATTTTGTCTGTCAGTTTATTTTGTTCATTAGGTTCCACAATCATATGGCATTTGTCTTTCTCTGGGTCCCTCGTGACATATATTTAATTAATTAATTCCGTTAATCCTCACCCGAGGATATTTTCCCATTGATTTTTAGAGAGGGTGGAAGAGAGAGGGAAAGACAGAGAGAAACTTGGATGTGAGAGAAACACATCCATTGGTTGCCTCCTTCATGCACCCAGGCAGGGCCTGGGCCAGGGAGGAGCCTGCAACTGAGGCACATGCCCTTGACTGGAATCGAACCCAGGACTGTTCAGTCCGCAGGCTGATGCTCTATCCACTGAACCAAACCGGCCAGGGCCCTCATGACATGTCGATACTAAAGTTTCACTGTCACTATCCAAAGTTCAAGTTAAGATGCTGAAGGTGTGGACACAGATGTCCAAACTCGTCATGAGCTCTCTGAGGCAGCCAGGAAAGGTGGCCGAGCTCCGACTCAGACTCACAGGAGTGGTTTCTGTGAAGGTGGAGATGTGGGCAGCGGCCTGGCACCAGGTGTCTGACCAGGGGGCTCAGACCAAACCTGGGTTCCAGCCACCTTGGCACCTGGGTTGTGGCTGGGAAAGAATTCAGAGTCCAGACCCAAACTGTCAGAGAACACTCACTGGGTAAGCCACAGAGGCGGGAAAAGTAATTCCCGGGAGCAATGGGCTCCGGAAACAAGCCGCAGAGGCAAAGGAGGCCCTTGGGGAGCGAGGAAGCTGGGCGGCCGTGCTGCGTGCGCGGGTGGAGGGGCTGGCCTCTGAGTTCAGGGACAAGATTCGATGAAATCGGGGGCTTGGTTTGATAAATCGAAGACAACAGCTGCGGAATCCCTACGGGACTTTGGGAACTCACTTCTGCTGCCGTGGGGCGACCGCCAGTCCAAACAGCACTTGTGAGAAGAAGGAAAAGGTGCCAGACACAGCCTTGGGGGTGCAGTCTGCATGGAGACGGCCGATTTCTGCCCCAGCCCCTCTGTGCCCCCCTCTCCCCCATGTCATGGCCTGACCGCCTGGGCCCTTTCCCCATCTGTCCCCTGGTGACCCCCGATACTCCGCCCTCGTTTTGTAGGTCAGTCTGTCTGCTCTCAGCCACTGCCCCCAGTGACTCAACAACTTCCTATTTGCAAATTTCCTCTTGGCCCTGGGGAAATACCAACCGCCTCTGGCCCACGCGGCTCCCTGGGCGCTGGCCTGGGCTGGGCTCAGGGACAGCCAGCTGGGTCCTGCCTATCCCAGAGCCACAGGGGAAGCCCCTGGTGCTGCCAGCCCTCGCACATCCTCTTCAGCTGGCTCTCACGGACTGGCATTGGAGAAGGGCAGGAGCTTGCGACAGACAGACACATTACCCGTGTAACAGCGGAGCGTCACCAAGACCAGCTCCCAGGGCTCCTCTCCCCTGGCCCCCGGGCAGGCGAGGCTGTGAGGGGGGCCGAGCAGCTGGGCTGAAGACCCGGGCGGGGGTCACACGGGCCGTCTTCCCATCAAGCCCAGCATTCTCCCTGGGCCTTTTCCTCCCTCCACCCCATCTGAGCGGAGAGGAGGGGGCAGATGTTCTCAGCAGCGGGCATGTCCTCAGCCCCGAAACCCTTCCTGCCGCTCCCTCGCGCCCTCTGTGCGCACCACTGCCCTCCACACCCACCGCAGCCTCGCCTCCTGCACACAAACCACACCCATGAGTGGACCCACCCGCCCAGAAGCTCTTCTCGCCTCTGCCCGCGGGAGGAGGCTAGCTGAAGCCTTCGGCTGCCTCGGTCCGTAGTGCGGGAGGGAGTGGGGGCTTCAGCCAGGGGCCAGCCCGAGGCCAGGGTGCACCAGGCACACCTCAGAGCACAGCCAGATGGCACCGCGCCAGGCTG
Source organism: Myotis davidii (assembly GCF_000327345.1). Lineage (NCBI taxonomy): Eukaryota > Metazoa > Chordata > Mammalia > Chiroptera > Vespertilionidae > Myotis > Myotis davidii. The sequence goes on from NW_006282400.1 coordinate 110,677, forward strand.
CCCCGCACAGAGCACTGTGGCCCCGAGTTAAAGGAGTTGCGTGGGTCGACCCAGTGGCTGTCCTAATCTACGGGCCAAATGTGCTTTACGGAGCAATCCTAGACAGAAGTTGCTGGCTTGTCATTTCCTTCTTCCCAGAGTCTGGTGTCCTTGGGAACCCTCTGAGCAATCATAGGTCAAGGAAATTGGCATCACAGAGACTCAGCATCTGGTTTCAAAGACAAAACGTGGAGGACGGGTGATGGCGAGAAGCGGGGCTGGTGAGGAAGTTCCATTCATTCAGTCTCTGAGCCTTCAGTGGGTGCAGGCCCTGGCTTCCTGCGGGGTTGGGGCGCTGTGGGGAGGTGCCGGTGTGGGGTGCGGAGCTGGAAAGTCCAGGGTTCGGAAGCAGGATGAGGATTCAGAGCGAAGATGCTGGGTGCGAATGCTGGGTGCTGATGAGGGGGGAAGCGATGATAGGAGGGTGCCGAAAGCTAGGAATGATTCTGGCCTCCAGGCTTGCTATTCACAAGCACTAAGGGACCTCCACATCTCCCGCTACCGGCCCATCAGAAGCGGGGGCCTCCACAGCCTCATCCTCACTGCCCACCAGGGGCTCTTCCTCCCCCTTCAGGCTGGCGGCTGACTCAGCCTTTAGCTCCTCCAGTGCCAAGGAGCCCTGGCGAGACTTCCGTCTACCAAAGAAAGTGGTGAGTGTGGGCCGACGGCCAGAACCCTCGCCTTCTGGGGCCGCGGAGCCCTTGTCACCACCAGACTCTCCTGCTGTTGTTATCACAGCCTCTTCGTCAGACACTCGGGCTGGCCCGGCCCAGGCATCTGCCACCCCGTTGCGCTTCCCACCTCTGTTTAGCGTCAGAGCCCCCGTCCTCCGCTTCTGCCGCCGGCGCCACAGCAGGATGAGTGCCAGGAGGATGATGACCACCAGCAGGGCCACAAGCACAGCCACCACCAGGGTGTTACTCGTCTCCTGGTCTGAACTTTGGGAAGGCCCACTGCCTTTGTTTGTGGACATCCCTGGGGTCGTCATGAGTATATTTACCCCAAAGGTGGGCGAGCCACTGGTCTCCTTGGGAGTCTCCAGAGAGCTGGTTGCCATGGTGACAGGGCATCCACTGGTCCCATTGGAGGTCTCCAGAGAGCTAGTTGCTATGGTGATAGGGGGTTCACTGGTCACATCAGAGGTCTCCAAAGAGCTAGTTGTCATGGTGACAGGGAGTCCACTGGTCCCACTGGAGGGCTCCAGAGAGCTGGTTGTCATGGTGACAGGGAGTCCACTGGTCCCACTGGAGGTCTCCAGAGAGTTAGTTGTCATGGTGACAGGAGGTTTACTCGTCAACGTCCCACTGGAGGTCTCCAGAGAGCTGGTTGCCATGGTTTCACCAGCCGTAGTGTGAGGTCCCAGAGTAGTCATTGCTGGGACAGTAGGATCACTGGTTGCATTGGAGATTTCCTGGAACATTGATAACTTCCCGGTGTGAGCTTCTTCGGTGGCTACTGGATCAGTTATAAAGAGGCCAACGCTGGCAGCCAGGGAAGTCTCAGGAGAGGACACTTCATGTGGAGCCGAGGAAGGCAGGGAGACCTGGTGCCCAGCACCGCCATTTTCCTCAGGGACCCTTGTTATTGCCTGATCAGAGGCCACTGAGTCAAGGTTTGAGGCCTCAGAGATGTTTGAGACCAAAGAAGAAGAGATTTGTCTGGGTGTAGACATCCCCGGAGACTCTGTGTCCACCTCGTGGGCCCACAGACCCCCAAAGAAGAGGAGAAGCAGGGTCATCTCCATGACAACAGACATGAGCAGGAGTTGGGACCTGAGGGTGGAGAAACGGAACATGAGAGGCTGGTGGTAGGACCTGGCCCGGCTCTTCCTCCTGAGACTTCCCTGCCAACTGCCAGGCCCAACCTGAGGTTTAACAGCTTTTTCCACCCTTTCTTTTACTATTATCAGAAACAACAAGGGAACAGGTGCTGGGAGCTCCTCCATCAACTCTATCCCGAGGGCCCCCTCAGGCCATAGCAGCTGGCAACCAGCAACGGCCACCCCTCCCGGCCTTCCCTGACCCTCTTCAGCCCCAGTGGCTCCTGATCCTCTCTCCCCTCCGTTTGTCGGGGTCTTTCTGAGCCATAGGCGCCTTCCCACGTCTGATGAGCCCCCCGCCCACCGAGTCCCACCCCCTTACCAGCTCACGTGACAAAGGCCCAGGCCTGGGGCCAGGCTGCTCCAACTCCTCCTGAAGCTGGGGTAGGACTGGGCGGACAGGGGCCCCAAGGGGAAAGGAAGTGGCTCTGGCTCCACCCACCTCACCCCAGCATCCTGCCCCCTCCCCCCCACACACACCCTGTTCCCACTGCTGCCTTATTCTTTCCGGGGTCTGAGGTGGTGCAGGGGCTCTGGGGTCTGAGCTGGGGTGGGGCAGGGAATCTGGGGTCGGGAGTCCTCCGTCTTAGCAGGGAAATGGGCGGGAAATGGGACAGCAAGAGGTTAAGCTGGGATAAGGAAGGGGGTCAGACCCGGGGTGATGGGAACCTGCACTTAAGAACTCGGGGGTGCAGGGGAGGAAATGGAAGGGGAGGGTGGTTTCCTTTAAATTTGTGGTCCCCTGACTGTGCTGGGGGCAAAGAAAGCCTTTGCAGGCTGCACGGATCCCTGGTGAGCCCCCGACTGTTTCTCCAGAAGCCCCAGGGCCGCCACAGTGGCCCCGTGTGGCTGCGTAGCTAAGTCAAGGCAGCTGCAAGCACTGCACAGGCCACGATCTGATTCTGGTAGAGGCCCAGCACACACGTGGCACTCTCCGTGGAAAGAGCAGTCTGGGGAGACCTGCTGAGGTGCCAACCAAGTCTCTGGGGACAGGTATGAGGAGGGCTCGTTATTTTCTTCTTCGGATGGCTGCTGTTTTCTGATTTTCCCCTAATTTGTAAGCTCTGACTTTTGCTACGTGTATGGTTTTGTTTTTTTGCCTTCTTTCTAAAAACATAAAAACTGTAAAAGCAATAGATGTCCATATAGGTGAAACAGGCCAGTGTCAGGCCTGGGTCCTGCCCCACTCACAGGCTCACTGATGAGCGAGTCTGACGCCAAGACCGAGACGCCTGGGTCAGAGACACAGGAGCTCAGTAGTCGCCGCACAGCAAGCAGCCGGCATTATGTGGTAACCGGCTCCCCTCGCCCCCAAGGCCCGCAGCGGGGACACAAAGGGGCTTGCCCCACGGCTGAGGAATTTCTCTTTTCAAGCAGGCGGTAAGGAAGCCTGCTCTGTCCTTACAGGAGACATTACTTTGCCCCTTAGGGTTACTCACTGCAAACACAGACCGGAGAAGCGGCCTGATACGGGGTGCCCAGGGCTTTGCCTGCCACACACCAGCGGGCGCTGCGGGAAGCTCAGGGCCACAGCGGGTGGGGTGCCCCTCCAGCAGCCAGGAGAGCGCCAACTGGGAAGGCTCCATTCACCACCAGCAGGTAACCTTCCTAACAAAGCCTTTACACATTCAGTATCCTATCTAATAAAGAGGGGATATGCTAATTGACCCTCACGCCGTTGCAAAGATGGCGGCCTACAGCCAACAAGGAGGGAAGGTGCTAATTGACTGCCCCGCCCTCAAAGATGGCGGTGCCCACAGCCACAAGATGGTGGCGCCCAGTCCCCTCAGCCCTCCAGCCACCCAGAGCCACCCGAGGCTCAGGTAACCAGGGCTGGCCAAGGCTTGCGCTGCCGGCAGTGCAGCAGCAGAGGTGTGACGGAGTGTTGCCTTCCCCTGATCACCAGGTCGCCTCCCACCCTTGAGGGCTCCCAGGCTGTGAGGGGGGCAGGCCGGGCTGAATTTTCATGCACCAGGCCTCTAGTATCATTATTTTAGACTAGAGGTTGGTGCCCAAATTCATGCATGGGTGGGGTCCCTCAGGGTGCCTGCAGGGATCGGGCCCCAGCTCATGCCCCCAGCTGAGCAGCCCCGCAGCCCCATCTGGCACCCCGCCGTGGCCTGGCACCATCCCCTCACCTGCTCCACCACCCTGCCTGGGCCCCCTGGGCTCTCTACCTCAGTATCTGGGAGCCAGGTGGCAACCCCTCCCCCCACCGCCACTGCTGGTCACTGTCTGTGGGGCGATTGGTGGGGCAATCGGGCCCCCCGCTCACACCCACCTTGGCCTGGTGCCACCCGCTCACCTCCTCCATCATCCCACCAAAGTCCTGCTCCCATCATCGGGGCCCATCAGAGTCAGCAGCGCCTTCACTGCTGCTGGCTGCCAGCACACATCGATGACACCAGTCATGTTCCGCACCACCCCCTGGTGGTCAGCACATGTCATAGCAAGTGGTTGAACTCCCGGTCGAACAATTTGCATATTAGGCTTTTATTATATAGGAGGATTTCATTACATACACTGTTCTGTACTTTTCTTTTTTTACTGAACTAATGAAAGAAGGAGAAAGGGAGGGAAGGAAACAGGGGAGGGGAGAGGTGGGAGAAAGGGAGGTAAGGATGGTAAGAAGGGAGGGAGAAAGGAAAGAAGGAAACCATTCCATTGTTGGACCTTTAGATTGCTGCAACATTTTGCTACTGCAAACAGAAAAGTAGGAATAATTGGCTGCAAAGTAATAGGATGTTGAAAAAATGTTTTTAATTCTAAAAAAATAAAGATATTTGGAAGACTGCACAAAGATTCCCAAATTTTCCAATCTTTAAAAAAAAAATCACTGAAGCAAAATTTATCTATCTATCTATTTTTAATCTTCACCCCAGGATATTTTTCCCATTGATTTCCAAAAGAGAGGGAGGCAGGGAGGAGTGGGGGGAGAAAGAGAGAGAAACATGGATGTGAGAGAGACACATCGATTGACTGCCTCCAGCACGTGCCTCTACCAGGGCCGGGGAACCTCCAACCAGGGTTCGTGCCCTTGCCCAGGAATTGAACCCACGACCCTTCAGTCCGAGGGCCGACGCTCTAACCACTGAGAAAAACCAGCCAGGATGCAAAATTTATTTTTGGCAAAATTGTCATTCCGACCCAATGGCTGCTGACAAAAGTGTATGTTCCCCAGGCTCCATGTGGGGCCCCAGTTCCGGGGAAACCCGAGACGATGTAGGTGCGTCCAGCCTGAAGCACTCAGGGAACAAGACCAGGCAGCACAGCCTGCGGACCCCGGGGTATAGAGAGAGGGGGTGGAATATGAACCGGGCGGTGGTCCCAGGACGTCACAAAAGGGCAAGACTTTGGAAATACTCTTAGGAAATTCTGGTAGTCGCAGTTTTTCAGGTACAAATCTCTACGCAGGATTCCAGCCGTTCCTCACAGCAAGCCCTTTTTTTTAAAGTATTTTATTGATATTTTTATAGAGAGGAAGGGAGAGGGATAGAGGGTTAGAAACATCGATCAGCTGCCTCCTGCACACCTCCCACTGGGGATGTGCCCGCAACCAAGGTACATGCCCTTGACCGGAATCGAACCTTGGACCCTTCAGTACGCAGGCTGACGCTCCATCCACTGAGCCAAACCGGCCAGGGCGAGCAAGCCCTTTAAAAAAAAATATATATATATATATACACACACACACACACTAGTATATATGTATATATGTATGTATATATACACATATATACACACACATATATATATGTGTATGTATGTGTGTGTATATATATATTTATAGATTATTTTAGAGATAGAAGAAGGGAGAGTGATAGACAGAAACATCCATGGGAGAAACATCATCGATTGGCTGCCTCCTGCATGCCCCCCAGTGGGGATGGAGCCCACAACCCCGGGCATGTGCCCAGACTGGGAATCAAATGGTGACCTCTTGATTCCTGCGTTGGCACTCAACCGCTGAGCCACATCAGCTGGGTGCAAGCCCATTTCCAGGTGAGGAAACAAGGTAGGAGAGGTTAAGTAAATTCCCTTAGGCAGCTAGAATGGGCCAGGCTCAAAGCCAAGCACTTTACATTCACATAGCATTTATGAGGTACATATTATTACCCTAACTTTGCAGATGAAGAAACTGAGAAACCAGTTAAGAGACTTGTCCAGGTTCAGACAACCAACAAGTGCTAGAGATGAGCTTCAAAACCAGGTCAGTTGAAGGGCCCAAGGCCAAAAGTGAGATTCTCCAGGGCAGTGCCAGGGTCTGACAGGTACCATGCTGCGCTTAGAGACATGCTGTGTATAAAGTTCACATGATAGAAAACCTGCTAAAATAGAGGCTAGATTCAGCCTTAGGGAGTGTCTAGGAAGACTTCAGGGAAGCAATGTCTAAAAAGCTAAAGGGGCCCTGGCTGGTTTGGCTCAATGGATATAGCGTTGGCCTGGGGACTCAAGGGTCCCGGGTTCGATTCCGGTCAGGGGCATGTACCTTGGTTGCCGGGCACATCCCCAGTAGGGAGTGTGCAGGAGGCAGCTGATCGATGTTTCTCTCTCATCGATGTTTCTCTCTATCCCTCTTCCTTCCTCTCCGTAAGGAATCAATAAAAAAATATATATATAAAAAATAATAATAAAAAAAGTAAAAAGCTAAAGGGAATAGGGACCCTTCTCCTCTTATACCTTCGTTCAATCCATCTGTAAATTCTGTTTTCTCTACCTTCAAAAGAGGGCCAGCGCCTGACACCGGATCTTGGCTTCTGGATACCCGTCTCCTTCAAAGGGGCCAGGGCTCCTGGGCAGTGGCCAATCCCAACGCGGGGCAGGCAAAGCACCAGGTGCGCCTGGAACATCCTGTGCTTAGAGAGCAGGAGGCGCTCGCAGGGTGACGGTAACCTGTGGGAAGGACACGGAACCAGCTGAGGGAGTTCTTTCTTTAAAAGAAAGAACACGTTATGATGAGTAAGGGCGGTGCTCACTGTATGAAGGAAGGACCCATAGCTCATACCAATTCTGGAAATATTAGAGATGCAGAGTGAAGGACGAGGGGGAGCCGAAGGGAGGAAGGCGAGTAGGGAAGTTCTTTTGCAGTAAGAAAGCCAACTCATCATTAAAGAAGGAATATAGAGTTTAAAATGACCAAATTACAGCCACCATGATAACTGATTCAGGTAAGGACGGGTGTTAAAACCATGGGGTGAAATTGGGGCGGCAAGGGGTGTTGCATACCAGGATAGGGTAGTTTTAGTCTTACAGTATCTCCTCACAAGATATGTGTTCATGCCGAGGAAGAGTATGCAACTTTAGGTGGAGAAATCTTAACCAAGGGATCAAAGTTAACATCGCCAGTAATGAGGCAAGCCAACATGTGCTGGCTCCAGATATGAGGGCTGAGAGGGGCACAGTGCCACCTCTGTGGTAGCCCCAGCAAAAAACGCATAACCTGAGTCTAATTGTGAAGAAATACCAAGCTGCCCTGGCCAGCTCAGTTGGTTAAGAATGTCCTCCTGCCCTGGCTGGTTAGAGCATCGGCCTGCGGCCTGAAGGTCCCGGGTTTGGTTCTGGTCAGGGGCACGTGCCCAGGTTGCAGGCTCGATCCCCAATGGGCGTGTGCAGAAGGCAGCCAGTCAAAGATTCTCTCTCATCATTGATGTTTCTATCTCTCTCTCCCTCTCCCTTCCTCTCTGAAATCAATAAAAAATGTATTTTTTTTTAAAGAAAGAATGCCATCCTGATACACCAAGGGTCAGGGCACATACAAGGATCAACCAATGAATGCATAACCAAGTGGAACAAAAAAACAATTTCTCTCTCTCTCAAAATCAATCAATAAATAAATTTAAAAGAAATATCACGCCAATCCAAATTAAGGGTTATTTTAGAAAATAATTGCCCTCTACTCTTCAAAACGGTCAGTGTCAGGAAGAACTAAGAAAGCCTGAGACCTTCTTCCAGGCCTTAAAAGAGGAGAGATGTGTGACAACTAAATCCATGTGGGATTCCGAAGCAGACCTGGGATGGGGGAGGGGTAGAACGCAAAGGACGCCCCGGGGATGATGGCAAAATTCAAACACGGGCTTAAAGTAGACAATAGTATTGACTTAGCATCAACGTTCCTTAACTTAACAAGTATGTGCGGTTATGAAAAAGAATGTCCTAGTTCCCAGGAAATATGTGTTTGAAGTATGTGGGAGTGAAGGTGCACCATGCAGCAACTGCCTCTTAAATTGTTCCACAAAATAATAATAACAACAACATAAATAATAGTAACGGAGAGAACATAGAGCCCATGTGACAAATGTTAACTGGCAGAGTAGGAGCTTCTGTGTCGGTGGACGGTGGCGATCTGGGGAGAGCGCACTGGGAGAGGGGGACGCTCTGCACCGTGCCCTGCCCTGCCCTGCGAATCTCTCCCAGCGGGCGGCTACTGAGTTCTTTCCTTTAATAACAAACTGACCATCTAATATCTTTTAACATTTTCCTGAGCCGCCGCCCTGAGCCTCTAGGTCGACCCAGGGCTACAGGGTTTGCGTTTGTTTCAAAGCCTGGGGCCCTTTCCTCCCATCCGCCACCCTCTCCAGAGAGAGGACGGCAAGGCGAATGCACTTGATTTCTTAATTTTTGTCAAAGTAACGCATATTATAAGCACAAAGGGTTTCTCATGAATGGTAATACTCTTCCCCCTTCCCTTCCAAGGCGTGGTCCTGGAAAGAAACTGCGTTTTAAAATCCTTTTGACCTATTCTAGTTTCAGTTCTCCCGGAGGATCCACATACTTAAAGCAGAATATGCTTTGTTCTGCTATTTCTTTTCTTTCCTTTTTCTTTTTAAAAAAATATTTTATTGACTTTTTTACAGAGAGGAAAGGAGAGGGATAGAGAGTTAGAAACATCGATGAGAAAGAAACATCGATCAGCTGCCTCCTGCACACTCCCTACATCCCCAGGTACATGCCCTTGACCAGAATCGAACCTGGGACCCTTCAGTCTGCAGGCCGATGCTCTATCCACTGAGCCAAACCGGTTAGGGCTCTTTTCTTTTTTTTCAATCCTCACCCAAGGATATGCTTATTAGTGTTGAGAGAGAGAGAAGAGAGAGGGAGAGAGAGACAGAGAGAGAGAGAGAGAGAGAGATCGGTTGCCCCCTGGACACTACCAGGGATCAAACCTGCAACCTAGGTATATGCTATGACTAGGGAATCAAACCTGCAACCCTTTGGTGTACAGGATGATGCTCCGACCACTGAGCAACCCAGCCAAGGCTGTTATTTCTTCATAGATCCATTGTGCCTGCCATCACCGACTGGATTCCAGCTTAATAGATGAGCATTTGACTCGCTGACCCCAACCCACCGTCCAGGTCAGCTACGCCCCTCCGTTTAGGCCCTCTGTAATAAAGTGCTTTTGTTACTTTAAAATCGTAGCCCTCTGTGGTCGTTTTCCGTATCAGCTGTCAGGCACAACAGTGGTTGAGCGGGTGGACTCCGGAGCCAGACTTCCTGGCCCAGACCAAGGCTCAGCCACTGACTGAGTGGGTGACCCGGGCAACAAATGTAAGCTTGGCCTCAGGTGGCTCACTCTCGAGAAGCGTTAACACTCGCAGTACCTGCCCAGCAGCCTTGTTCTGAGGTTTAATGTGCGGGGACACGGAGAGCTCTCGGAACAGGGCCCGCGATCCCAACCCCTGCAAAGGTCGGCTGTTCCAAATGCTTGGTTGTCACCTTTATCTCTCTTGTGCCCAATTTCTGCTCTGTGCACACTGACTCTTATAATGCTCGCGGTAGGTCGTACTTGCATTCTCTTCCTCGCTTTGCCTAGAGGGGCACTGCCCCATACAGCAGCCACCAGCCACAGGGGGCTGTTTTAATTTAAATTAGTCAAAATTAAGTAAGACTTAAAATTCATTTCCTCCATGACAACGAGCCAGCCACATCCCAAGTGCTCAAACACCACATGTGGCTGCTGCACCGGACAGCACAGAGGATTACTTGTCTCATCTCAGAAGTGCAAGATCAGCACCGTTTGGGCAGATGGAAACGGACAAGAATCGAAGATTTCCTTCCAATGTGGGGTCTAAAACAGGAAAACAACAAACAAACTCCTAAATATGGACAACAGAATCGTGGCTACAGAGGGGAAGTGCGGAAGGATGAAGAAGGGAAAGATACATGGTAATGGACGGAGACTAGACTTCGGGTAGTGAACACACAATAATAGAGTAAACAGGTGTTGTGTTATAAGGTTATACACCTGAAATTTATGTTATTAACTAGTAGTACCCCCAATTAATCTAATTTTTTAAAAAGGATAAAATACTTAGGAATAAATTTAACAAAGGAGGTGAAAGACCTATACACTGAAAGCTACGAGATATTGATGAAATAAATTGAACACAAATAAATGGGAAGATACTCCGAAAATTAATGTTGTTAAAATGTCCATACTACTCAATGCAATCTACAGATTCAATTTAAAAATCCAATGGTATAGTCCTGTGCACTAAAGGGTGGCAGGTTCTATTCTGATCAGGACACATACCCAGGTTGTGGGTTCAATTCCCAGGTGATCCCCTGTTGAGGAGCATACTGGAGGCAACTGATCAATGTTTCTCTTTCACATTGATCTCTCTCTCTCTCCCTCCCTTGCTCTCTCTCTGAAATAAGTTAAAAAATATATCATTGGGTGAGGATTTTTTTTAAAAGCCAATGGTATTTTTCACAGAAATAGAACAAGCAATCCTAAAAGTATATAGTAGCATAAAAGATCCCAAATAGCCAAAATAATCTTCCATAAGAACCAAGATGAAGGCATCATGTGTCCTGATTTTAAACTATATTACAAAGCTGTAGTAATCAAAACAGTGTAGTATAGACATAAAGTCAGACACTAAAACAATGGAACAGAAGAGAGAGCCTAGAAGTAAACCCACACATAAACAGTCTATTAACTTATGACAAAGAAGCCCGAATATACAAATGGGTAAAGGACAGTCTCTTCAATGAATTGTTCTGGGAAAACTAAAGACTTGGATAAAAAAGAATGAAAACAGACCCCTATCTTACACCATGCACAAAAACCAACTCAATAGGATAAAATACTTAAATATAAATATCTTAGAAGAAAACGTAGGGGTAAGCTCCTTGACATCAGTCTTGGTGGTTTTCAAATTTATCACCAAAAGCAAAGGCAACAACCCTGGCCAGTTTGGCTCTGTGGTTAGAGGGTCGGCCCACGGATGGAAGGGTCTTGGGTTTGATTCCCGGTCAAGGGGGTCAAGGACATGTACCTCAGTTGCAGGTTCGCCAGCTCCAGTTGGTTGCGGAAGACAACCAATAAATATGTCTCTCTCAAGTGATCTTTCTCTCTCTCTCTCTCTCTCTCTCTC
>NW_006282400.1:122138-123561 GCF_000327345.1 Myotis davidii
GGCAAAGGAAGCAATCACAATGAAAAAGCAGCCTAAAAAATGCAAGAAAAAAATTCAATCATATATCTGATAAGGGGTTAATATCCAAAATATATAAACAACTCATACAACTTAATAACAAAGAAACAAACAATTTCAAAATGGGTACAGAATCTGAATAGATATTTTTCTGAAAAAGACATACAGATAGTCAACAGATACATGAAAAAAGTGCTCAATATCACTAATCATCAGGGAAATACAAGTTAAAACCATCATAGGGTATCACCTCCCATGTACTGGAATGGCTATTGTCAAAGGACAAGAAACAACAAGTGCTGGAGAGGATGTGAAGAAAATGAAACCCTGTGCACTGTTGGTGGGAAAGTAAACTGGTGCAGCCTTTATGAAAAGCAGCAAGGAGGTTCCTCAAAAAGCTAAAAACTACCATCTGACTCAGCAATTCAACTTCTGGGTATTTATCTAAAGGAGCTGAAAACACTAATTCAAAAATGTATCTGTACCCTACATTTATTGCAGCATTATTTCCAATAGGCAAGGTCTGAAAGCAACACAGGTGTCCATCAATAGATCAGCGAATAAAGAAAACATGGTGCACATGTATACCATGAATATTATTTGGCCAAATAGAGGAAGGCAACCTTGTCATTACAACAACATGGATGGATCTGGAGAGCATTACGCTAAGTGATATATGTCAGACAGAGAGAGACAAACACTGTCTGACCTCACGTGGATGTGGAATCTAAAAAGCAGACAAAACGAAAACCAAATTCAGATACAGAGAACAGATTGGTGGTTGCCAAAGGTGGGCTGGACAAAATGGGGGAGGGGGTCAAAGGGTACAAACTTCTAGTTATAAAATAAACCAGCCCTGGTGATGTAATGTACAGCACACTGACTATCGTTAACAATGCTGTATTGTATATTTATTTGAAAGTTGCTAAGAGAGTAGATCCTAAAATTTCTCATCACAAAAAAAATAAATAAATCGTAACTGTGTGGCAATGGATGTTAACTAGATTTATGTGGTGATCATTTCACAATATATACAAATATCAAATCATTATGCTGTACAATTGAAACTAATATAATATTATATGTCAATTATATCTCAACTAGGGGCCCGGTGCACGAAATTCGTGCACTGGGTGTGGGGGGAGGGGTGTCCCTCAGCCCAGCCTACCCCCTCTCACATACTGGGAGCCCTCAGGCATTGACCCCCATCACCCTCAAATCACAGGATTGGCCCCTTGCCCAGGCCTGACGCCTCTGACAGAGGTGTCAGGCCTGGGCAAGGGGACCATCATATCCCCAATACCCGGCTCCACCCCCCACCCAGGCCTGATGCCTCTGGCCCAGGCATCAGGCCTGGGCAGGGGACCCCCAGCCCCCCACCCAGGCCTGATGCCTCGGACCGAGG
>NW_006282400.1:124174-130349 GCF_000327345.1 Myotis davidii
TCCGATCACTGTCAGTGGCAGGGGGCTTCTTCCTGCTTTCCCTTTCGCCTCCCTGCATTGCGCCTACATATGCAAATTAACCGCCATCTTGTTGGCATTTAACTGCCAATCTTAGTTGGCAGTTAATTTGCATATAGCCCTGATTAGCCAATGAAAAGGGTAGCTCATATGCCAATTACCATTTTTCTCTTTTATTAGTGTAGATTAGAAAATGAACAAGGAACAGCCCTGGCCGAGTTGCTCAGTTGGTTAGAGCATCATCCTGATAGGCCAATCGACCAATGAATGCATGAATAAGTGGAACAAAAAATTGATGTTTCTCTCTCTCTCTCTCTCTCTCTCTCTCAAATCAATTATAAAATTTGATCATTGTTCCCATGCTGGGACCTCCTCTGTGCAGGGATGACAGGCAGCCATTTCTGTATGCTCTGCCCTGGTGATTCCCTGAGATCCTGCCCCACCCAATTTACAACCCCACCCAAGCTGTGCACAGCAGCTTTTGCATAGAATGGTCTGTCCTTTCTCAGGTGAAAACTCTGTCAAACAAGCTGCAGCTGGGTCAGGGAGCTGCAAACCCATCAATAAAAGGCCCCAAAAACCGGCACCGGCACCAGCACCAGCACCACCCTGCCTTGTTTCACAGTGGGCCTCATCTGGGCACTTCCAAACCTGAAACAAAGAGGAGGAATCTGCAGATCTCTCTGTAGCTCCTGCTGGGTGGTCTCATCTCTGATATTTCTCTCTCTCTCCCTCTCCCTTTCTCTTTCTGAAATCAATAAAAAAAAGTACTATTTTTTTTTTCCAAAAGTACGTATTATGTAGGTAAGGGCATCATTGTTATGGCACTTTGGAAGGTCCTAAAAACACCCACTGAGTAAGTATTCACACCAGAAGAATGCCCAGGAGGAAGCCTGCTAACACATCCACTTTAGTGATGACCACCATTCCGGGCCTCACCTGGGCCAGCCTCTGCTGACTCTCCGCATCTCCAGGAACAATCAGGGCCTGCTTGGCTTCTGGGATGAGCACGGCCGAGCCCTCCATCACATCTCGAGCAGAATCTAACATGGCGTGTGCAGCTGCGGGGTCACTCGCCGATGCAGCCACTCCATGGGCAGACTGGGCCAGGGTCTTCAGAGCTTGGGCCATCTCTCTAGCTGCCACCCCTGTGGATAAAAGCCATCTAAAGTCATACTTGGGGGCAACAACTAACAACCAGTTGCTATGATATGCGCTGACCACCAGGGGGCGTGTGCTGAACATGGTGGGCGTTGACCGTGATGGGATAGTGGAACAGGTGAGCAGGGGTGCCAGACCAAGGTGGGGTGCCAGTTGCTGTAATTGGGGAGAGCCTCTGGTGGTTACTGAAAATTTTTTGCTCCCACACGCTGCGGTCCCGCCTGGCACTTGTACCTGCTGCTGGTGCCGGCCCTGTTTGCACCCGTGGTTGCACGGGAGGTGCCGCTCACACCCATTGCCAATGCCTGGTGCCGGTTCCCTTGCTCGGTGCCGTCAGCAGGTGTAAGTGGCGGCTGCTGGCCCGATCGGCCCGAGGGCTTCTCCACCTACCCCTGCTCCTGAGGGGGGATCAGGACAGCAGCCACCACTCACACTCACTAATGGCCCCGGCCCCAATTGCTCCACACCATCAGCAGGTGCGCGTGGGCCCCGCCAGCGGGTAGGAGTGGGGTGGGAACCAGGTGGAGGGGAGCTATGGGAGGAAAAAGGAGAGACATCTGTAATAATCTCAACAATAAAGATTAATTTAAAAAAAGAATGTAGATGATAAGGTTAATAAAAATGAGAGAAAAATCAAGTGGAAGGAAGGGCTAATAGAGTGACCAACTTCACATTTGGCTGAGCTTCCTGGGTTAACCCCAAAAGGAACAATTTGAATGATGAGTTCTCTCAGTCAAAAAGGAGTCAGTGTTCTCTTGGCACTCACTTCTAAAACTCATTTTTATGTAAGAACAGGCTTTATACGGGTTGATGTCATGTATGCAATGGCCAATGGGCAATGCATCAGTCATGAGCAAGAGCCTGGGCCTTGGAGTCTGACTGGCTAGCCTGAAGGCGACTCTACCAGTCCTTAACTGTGTGCCCTTGGGCACCTTTCTGAGTCTCCGTTTTCCTGACCTGAGTGGTTCAGTTGGGTAAGCATCATCCAGTGCACCAAAAGGTTGCCAATTCAATTCCCGGTCAAGGCATGTGCCTGGGTTTCCAGGTCAATCCCTGGTGGGAGGCATGCAGGAGGTAGCCAATCAATGTACCACTCTCACATCCATGTTTCTCTCTCTCTCTCTCTCTCTCTCTCTCTCTCTCTCTCTCTCTCTCTCCCTTCTCTCTATAAAAATATTTTAAAAAGTGAAATAAAATGAGAATAACAGATTTACCTCACAGCATTATTGAATTTGTTCATTTATTCCGCAGATTTTGTTGAACACTACTTGTCAGGCACATGAGACAGTAATGAAGCAAATAAAATGCCAGTCATCTGTCCTCCTGCAGGTGACCGTCTCTCGAAAGGAGACGGAGAGTCTGCACAAATATGTGATGTGAAGTATGATGGAGGAACATAACGCAGAAACCGGAGGAAGTGAGGGAGCCAACCACGAAATCCCTGGGGAAGGGAATAACACAGGAGGACAAAGCCAAGTCAAAGGCCCCAAAATGGGATCATGCCTGGCATGTTCTAGAAACCCCCAAGGCGGCCCGTGGGGCTGGGACAGGGCACAGGACGGAGCAGATGGGAAAGGAGGTCACAGAGGAAACAGAACCAGGCTCGTTGAGTGGATCTTGAGGACTTTTGCGCTGAGGCCATGGAGAGCTGTTGCAGGGCTTTGCCTTCTGGATGCGACGGGTGAGACAGGTGGTGGGGACGAAGGTGGGGCAGAGACCAGTGCGGAGGCCCCTGCACCGGACCTGGTGAGAGATGACGGGCCTGACTCAGGGTGATAGGCGATGTGGAGAGAAGCGGTCGGTTGCCGAATACTTTCGAGGTAGAACCAACGGGTTTTTTAACATGTGGGAGAGAGAGATTAAACACCACCACCAAAGTCTTTGGTCTGATCAACTGTCAGAAAAGAACGGTTGTTTTCTAATAAGGGAAGGCTGGGGTAGGGCGGGTTTGGGGAGAAGATAAAGAGTTCATCGGGGGACATGCTAAATTTGAGATGCCTGTTAGACACTCAAGTGGAGATTTCGAAATGTAAATTTGGGGGACGGTGTTTAAAGCCATGCGTCTGGAGTTCACCTCAAGAGTGAGTGTTAAGACAAGAGAACCAGCGCTGATGCGGGTGCTACCCCAATTACACAGCGAGCTGTGGTGGCTCAGAGACATGTGACTTACCTAAGACCACCCTGCTGGTAGAAGGTAGAATCAGGATTCCAAGCCAGGTCCCAGTGTGCACTCCTGGGAGCATGCCTTCGCCTTTCCCTCCCCTTCTTCCTTCATAGGCCTGCATCTCCTAAACTCTAAGGGTCCCCACGAGACTTGCAACCAGGGGAGCAATGGGCAGGGGCAGCTCCTCCCAGGCCAAGCCCCTGGCCCTGTCCCCAAGGCCCCCTTTTCTCTGACTCTCCACTGAGCTGGCAGCAGCCGCGTTGGCTCGCTTCTTTCCCATGGCGTTTCTAGAGCCAAAGCAGCCCTGCCTGTCTCTCTCCTGCTGCTCCTTCTACCCTAAGCCCTTCCTTGTTGCACTATTCCTGGCTCTAATGAACATATTCTCAAAATAAAAAATATATATATAAAATAAAATAAAATCCAGGTCCTAGTCCAGATCTTGTACTCCTCCGCAGTGGTCTATGTAGGCTTCTCTCAATCTAATCCGGCCCCTGGCTATTATCTAGACTACTGAGAGAATTTAACTGCAGATATGAAAATTGCAATCGTTACTGAAGGTTCTATTGGACAGCACTGCTCCAGAGCCGGATTCTGTTTGCTGCTGGAATTAACTGGTACATACCCCCACACCCATCAGAGCCAAGGCACTTCTGTCCGGTTTACATATTTGGGAATCCAGTTTAAACGTCATTGGTCCTCAACTATTCTAATGGGAACTCAAGACACCATGGTTAGGAAGTGGCCTGGGAGCTGCAGGGGCCCGGGAGCTGTGGTCGGAGGGAAGGGAGGCAGAGCCCCTGGGAGGACAGTGCGGACCTTGGCCAATGAGGAAATCAAGCGGGACAATGACCCCCACATGAGGACCTCTACCCTGCCACGAAGTAGCATCTCTCACCTGCGCTTTCTCAACTGGGGCCACTGTGCCCTGGGGGTCCTGGCCTTTCCAAGCTGGGCGGGGGCGGGGCCAGACTGGTGCTGCTTCGTCCCTCTTTAATGACCTCAACCAGCAACTGGTGGACATGGGCTTTCCCCAGTGGCATCTTGGCAACCACGCCACAGAGCCGGTGACCCCTCCTGCCCTCTTCCTGCTCATGCTGCTCAGTGGCGTGGACTCCCCTGGTGGGCTCCTCTACCTGAGTCAGCAGTGATCTCTGATGTGTTTGGGGGGCAGGCGAGGGGAGGGGGAGTTGCTAGGCCTTGGTGTGAGCAGGCGCATGGGGAGGGGACTCTGGTAGTGCCTGGAAGGTGCGCTCAGAGAACACTGTTTCCACATTGTGTTGAGCATGATGCAGAGGGAGTCTCCAGTCCAGCATTCCCCAAATACCAGGTGGATACCCTCTTCTCTTGAGATGTTTGTAGGTAGGATCGGCCTGCATTTAGCACAGAGTGAAACAGGGCCCCCTTTCCATTCTCTTCCAGTCCTTTTATGCCAGGAAGGCAGTCTCAGGCGGTGCCGGGGTCGCATGCCTCTGGGACACGCGCTGATTTCCTGCTTCTAGGGAGCAGGCCTTGGGCTTGGGGCAGGTGGACCAAGTTCCCAGACTTTTAAAGGGACACGTTCATCAGCTTCCTTTTGTTTATGAAGGTGGCACTGGCACTCTATTGATCGTGGTGGAGCTTTCAATAAATAAATTTAAATTTAAAAAAAAACACCTTATACACTGTGAACTGAAACATGTAATGGTGCAGCCACTTTGGAGAAGTTGGCAGTTCCTCAAAATACTAAATGTTTTTAATTATATGGGCATAACCACATGACCCAACAATTCCACTCTTAGGTATATGCTCAAACTCAGGGGTCCTCAAACTATGGCCCGCGGGCCACATGCAAATACAAATATTGTATTTGTTCCTGTTTTTTTTACTTCAAAATAAGATATGTGCAGTGTGCATAGGAATTTGTTCATAGTTTTTTTTTAAAACTATAGTCTGGCTCTCCAACGGTCAGAGGGATAGTGAACTGGCCCCCTGTTTAAAAAGTTTGAGGACCCCTGCTCAAAATAAATGAAAACATAAAAACTTACACACAGACCAGATCCAAGATGGCGGCCAGCAGGAGGCTGATGGAGCTTAAAAAAACCCTGAAAATTTGGAATGAAAACCTCCGTAACATCCAGGTTGATGAAGCTAATTTGTTGACTTGGCAAAGGCTTATTGTCCCTGACACCTTCCATCGGATTAGGGGGCCTGCAGAATGGAAATCAACTTCCCAGCAGAATACCCATTCAAACCACCGAAGACCACATTTAAAACAAAGATCTATCGCCCCAGCATCAATGAAAAGGGGCAGGTCTGTCTGCCAGGAATTAGTGCTGAAAATAGGAAGCCAGCAACCAAAACTGACCAAGTAAGTAATCCAGCCTCTCATAGCACTGAACAACCCACCCAGCCTCACCACCTGCTTCGGGCTGACCTAGCTGAAGAACACTCCAAGGACCGGACAAGCTTCTGTGAGAATGCTGGAGTTTACGAAGAAATGTGGGGGAAAGCGACCTGTGGACTAAAACCTGCTGCGATTGATTCCAGCGAGTGTGAGCAGAGACCCCGAGCTGTGCATTCAGACACCCCGCGAAGCAGGGCTCTGGAAAATTGGCACTGGCCACCGCCTGGCGTTTGCTTGTGGCAGTTACTTTCTACAGTTTTCTTTCTTTTTTAAAAAATATATTTTATTGATTTCAGAGAGGAAGGGAGAGGGAAGAGAGATAAAAACATCCCAATTTTGAAAGAGAGTCATTGATCAGCAACTGCCTCCTGCAAGCCCCCTACTGGGGACCAACCCAGCAACCAGGACATGTGCCCTTGACCGGAATTGAACCTGGGACCCTTCAGTCT